>NW_023630534.1:0-1682 GCF_014905685.2 Nematolebias whitei | reverse complement strand
AACGTCTTCCTCTTCTCCTGCCATTATCTTCTATTTAAAAATTAAATGGGAGGATGTGGTGTTTTAGGTGGTAAAAATAAATCAGAAAAGTTTCCTTTTTCTGATATAATTACGCTTATTTAGTGATCTAGCAATTAAATGTGTATTATCTTTTCAGCAAATGAGTAAACTTTATCAACTCTGTGAATATCTGGACTGTATCTTTAAAAAGTTTCTAATTTTTCATTTTGCCCCTCCATCAGAGGAATTACCAGTGAATGAAAAATGTTTTGGTAAATGCCCTTCTGGCATAAATACCTTCATCACTTTTTAAATGCAAGATAACAGTAATAATTCAGCTTGAAGAACATTTATTAACTCAAAAATGCGTCTGACAGAAATAAACACGTATAATTTCACCCAAAATAACCTAAAAATGAAGTGAAACTGTGGTATCACGTTTCCACAGGAGGTGGCAGCATCAACCTTATTTTATTTTAACCCAGACACTGTTAGTGGCGACCAGTAGGAGTCACGATGACTTCCTGTGGCATCCGGTGACATCCGGTCGTTAGCTGTTAGCTTAAAATTAGCATCGGCTAGCGTGGTCCAAAAACACCATTTAATGACGGATTTCAAACTCAAACGTGGCAAAGTTTCAGCTATTAGGCTTCAAAGAAACGGAGCAGCGGATCAGAATGCAACTTTAAAGCGTTTTTCAACTTTAAACAGTAGATTGAAATTCCCTATGAAGACGAGCTTCATTTCCGGGTCACGTGACTGAATCTACCAATGACAGAACAGCAACGGGGGTGGGTTCTTATATCGCTGACTCAGAGGAAGTGACGCAGACACGTCACTCATTTCTCAGCGAATCAGGGCGTACCACACGGCCGTTTTCAGCCAATGACGGATCGTATTTCCAGCTAGCGTGTAGCATTTAGCATGAACATTCCAGACAACTTTTCGTCTTTTAAACTGTCAAAATGTACTATTTTCTGTTAAAAATGTAACGAATAAGCACCAAAGCTCACGGAGACGGCGCCCCGTTCTTAAAAACGTCTCTTTCTTCAAACACGACTCGTTCGGACCGAATCAGAACCGAGCCGGACCAGAACCAACGTCTGGAACACAGTTTAAACAGAATCCACGTTTCCACAGCTCATCAACTTTGTCACACACAACAGACGTACAAATTCAGCTTTTAAACAGACATATTGACTCTCAATTTCAGCTTTCAAAACATCACTAGCTGCAAACATCGCTGTATTTTCTCCGAGCATTGCAGCTCAAAAAAAAACAAAAACGCTGCGTTTCACACAGCAGAAATCTACACTTTTCATTTCATGCCAACATGATGAATCAATTGTTACACGAATACAGTCCATTTATGAACCTGTACGAGGCCACCAGATGTAGATGAACATATTCTGTGATATATTCATATATTAAACGGATTCATTCAATTTTCTGGACTGAATAATATCGTGCATTGAATTTAATAAATGTATCGTGAGACGTTAATTTTCTTTGACCCATCAAAATGAACGTGGTCATTTATTAACAGAATTAAAATTTAACATCAAACATTTACATTAATTTGGCAAAATTGAAAATAACAACAGGTTAATTAATCAGTTTACAATTAGAAAACCCTACGGCGATGGTTTTCCTTGCTTCCAGCTGTACAACAGACATTTCTA
>NW_023630533.1:0-1683 GCF_014905685.2 Nematolebias whitei | reverse complement strand
TATATATATATATACATATATATATATATATGTGTGTGTATATATATTTTGCTTTGTTTTATTTTTAGTTTTTTTGAATGTCCAGAGGACCACATTGAACTTTTTTGCATTTACCAGTGGTTTTGGCACTGTGAGCAGGTGCCACGTCGTGCTGAAAAATGAAATCTTCATCTCCATGAAGCTTTTCAGCAGATGGAAGCATGAAGTGCTCCAAAATCTCCTGATAGCTGCTGCATTGACCCTGCCCTTGATAAAACACAGCGGACCAACACCAGCAGCTGACATGACACCCCAGTGACTGTGGAAACTTGATACTGGACCTCAAGCAATGTGAATTCTGTGTCTCCTCTCTTCCTCCAGACTCTGAGACCTTGATTTCCAAAGGAAATGCAAAATTTACTGTAATCAGAGAACATAACTTTGGACCACTCAGCAGCAGTCCCAGGTGAGATGCTTCTGACGCAGTCTCTTGTTCAAGAGTGGCTTGACCTGGGGAATGCGGCACCTGTAGCCCATTTCCTGCACACGCCTGTGCACGGTGGCTCTGTTTCTACTCCAGACTCAGTCCACTGCTTCCGCAGGTCCCCCCAAGGTCTGGAATCGGCCCTTCTCCACAATCCTCCTCAGGGTCCGGTCACCTCTTCTCGTTGTGCAGCGTTTTCTGCAGAGCATCAGGTTTACAAAACTTCCAGGCGAACTAAGATAAGATGGCCTGTCAAGAGCAGTCAGGGAGCCGAATTCTCATAAACACTATTGTTTTGGGGACAGGCAGAACTTTTAGTACAGTATGTTTGAATGGGGTTTAGCAGCTGAAGTCAGGAGAACCGGGTACATCAGGTATGTTTACAACCACGGAAGTGAATTTCCAGGTTCCATGTCTATTTGTATAAATGCAGTTAAACTTAAACCTGAAATTCTGGTTAAAATAACAACTTTGTTTTTAATTGCTGTGTCCTTTGGAAGAAGGAAATGAATCCTCCAACATCTGTAAAGTCTGCTGGACTTGTTTCTGAACCCTGCAGAAGTGGAGCCTTTTCCAGAAGCTCTGTTGCTGCTGACGCCCCCACTCAAGATCCTTCAGGAAAATCTACACAGAGACAAAAGAATGATTTACTGTAAACTGTTGGCTTTCACCTACAGAATTAAAATAAAAACCCTGTCATGCAGTTTAGGAACATAGTAAATATGGCGACACATGAACATGAAGAGACCTCTCCTGCTCCTGAGAATGAACGAACTAACAAACGCACGCACATACATATGTATCTCAATCTATCTATAGATCAATATAAATAGATAGATTTCTATCTCTAGATCGATCTACATTATCTATATCTATCTGTATTGATCTATCTATCGATCTATATATATGTTGTATATGTATATATATATATATATATATATACATATATACATACATATATATGTATGTTTATGTATAAATAGATATCTATCTATCTAGACAGATATACAGATCAATAGATAACAATTAATAGAAAACCTATATATCTATCATAGATAGATATTAATAGAAAACCATTAAAATGATAAAAATCAACAGCCATTCTTTTGAAAGCAACTTTAAATTGTAACACGGAGCAGAAAGCTTATGGAAGCCATTATGGCTCATAAATCAAATTAAAATGGATTAATAGAATTGTTTTTTCATTTCAAAGTCAAGCT
>NW_023630532.1:853-1683 GCF_014905685.2 Nematolebias whitei | reverse complement strand
TCTCCCAGGCTCTGAGACCTCGATCTTCCACTTCCTTTGCTCTCCCAGGATCCGAGATCTAGAGTTTCCAGTTCCTCTGCTCTCCCAGAATCCGAGACCTCTATCTTCCATTTCACTGCTCTCCCAGGCTCCGAGACCTCCATCTTCCACTTCCACTGCACTCCCAGGCTCTGAGAATTCTATCATCCACTTCCACTGCTCTTCCAGGCTCTGAGACCTCGAGCTTCTACTTACACTGCTCTCTCAGGCTCCAAGATCTCGACCTTCCACTTCCACTGCTCTCCCAGGCCGCGAGACCCTTCCAAGGCTCCTCCATGCTCCGAGACCTTGATCTTCGACTTACACTGCTCCTTCAGAATCCGAGATCTTGATCTCCCACTTCCACTGCTCGCCCATGCTCCGAGACCTCTATCTTAAATTTTCCACTTCTCTCCCAGGCTCCGAGACATCGAGCTTCCACTTATTCTGCACAACCAGTCTCTGAGTCCTCGATCTTCCACTTCCACTGCTCCTCCAGGCCCCGAGACCTGGATCTTCCACTTCCCCTGCTCCTCCAGGCTCTGAGACACTTCCACTGCTCTCCCAAGTTCCGAGATGTGGATCTTCTACTTCCACTGCTCTCCCAGGCTCCGAGACCTCGATCTTCCATTACCACTGCTCACCCAGGCTCTGAGACCTCGATCTTCCACTTCCACTGCTCTCCCAAGCTGGGTGCCCTAGATTTTCCAGTCCCACTGCTCTCCCATGCTCCGTGACCTCGATCTTTCATTTCCATTGCTCTCCCAGGCTCCGAGACCTCGAACTTCCACTTCAACTGCTCCTCCAATCAC
>NW_023630532.1:0-753 GCF_014905685.2 Nematolebias whitei | reverse complement strand
CTCCCAGGCTCCGAGACCTCGATCTTCCATTACCACTGCTCACCCAGGCTCTGAGACCTCGATCTTCCACTTCCACTGCTCTCCCAAGCTGGGTGCCCTAGATTTTCCAGTCCCACTGCTCTCCCATGCTCCGTGACCTCGATCTTTCATTTCCATTGCTCTCCCAGGCTCCGAGACCTCGAACTTCCACTTCAACTGCTCCTCCAGTCACCGAGTCCTCAATCTTCCACTTCCACTGCTCTCCCAGGCTTTGAGTCCTTAATCTTCCACTTCCACTGCTCTCCCCAGCTCGGTGATCTCGATCTTCCACTTCCACTGCTCTCCCAGGCTCCGAGACCTATACTTTCCTGTTCCTCTGCTCTCCTTGGCTCTGGGACCTCGATCTTCTGTTTCCACAGCTCTCCCAGGCTCTGAGACCTTGATCTTCCAATTACACTAATCTCCCAGGGTCAGAGACCTTGATCTTTCACTTCCACTTCTCTCCCAGGCGCCGAGACCTCGATCTTCCACTTCTACTGCTCTCCCAAGCTCCGAGAACTCTATCATCCACTTCCACTGCTCTCCCAGGCTCTGAGACCTCGAGCTTCCAATTACACTAATCTCCCAGGCTCCGAGACCTCGATCTTCCACTTCTACTGCTCTCCCAAGCTCCGAGAACTCTATCATCCTCTTCTAATGCTCTCCCAGGCTCTGAGAACCTACCAGTGCTCCTCCAGGCTCCGAGACCTTGATCCTCCACTTCCACAGCTCCTC
>NW_023630531.1:0-1684 GCF_014905685.2 Nematolebias whitei | reverse complement strand
CCACGACCGGTGCTACTGACAAACGGTGCCAGCGGAAATTGTGCTGCTGTTAATCGAAGACCACAAGAAGGGAAACGTGTCAGGAGACAGAGGGAGAAGAGGAAAGTGAAGAATGTAGGACTGAGGGTTGCAACTCTAGATGTGGGGACAACGACAGGCAAAGGTAGAGAACTGGCTGACATGATGCAGAGAAGGAAGGTAGATGTTTTATGTGTCCAAAAGACCAAGTTTCCACTTGGCAGCAAGGCTCGCAGCACTGGAACAGGGTTCAAACTGTTTTACCATGGTGTGGATAGAAAGAGAAATGGAGTAGGGTGGTCCTGAAGGAGGAGTTTGCAAAGAATGTACTAGAGGTGAAGAGAGTGTCAGATAGGGTGATGTAAATGGACTGTAAATGGACTTATATAGTACCTTATCAAGACACTCAAAGTGCTTTACACTACAATCTATGTCCTCATTTACCCATTTATACAGCACTCTACTAGATCTATACAAAGCTAATTGAACAAATCATTCTAAAGATACTAATCAGAACTTTTATCACATTCATACACTGATGGGACACACATCGGAGGCATTGAGGGGTTCAGTGTCTTGCACAGGGACACTTCGGCATGTGACAGCTGGTGGATTCGAACCCCCAACTCTTGTATTGAAGGACGGCTGTTCTAACCACTAAGCCACAGCCGCCCAGTGTGCCTGAAGGTAAAAGTAGAAGGTCTGATGCTAAATGTTGTCAGTAGTTATGCTCCACAGGTTGGATGTGATGTGGAGGAGAAAGATACATTTTGGAAGGATCTGGATGAAGTGATAGAGAGTATTCCCAGGGAGGAGAGAGTGGTGATTGGAGTAAACTTGAATGGACATGTTGGTGAAGGAAACAGAGGGGATCATGAGGAAGTGATGGGTAGGTTTGGTTTCGAGGAAAGAAACCAGGAAGGACAACTGTTGGTGGATTTTGCCAAGAGAATGAAAATGGCTGTAATCAACACATATTTCCAAAAGAGTGAGGAACATAGAGTGGCCTATAAGAGTGCAGGAAGGAGTACGCAGGTCGACTATATTCTGTGTAGAAGAGGAAACCTTAGGGAGATTGGAGACTGTAAGGTTGTGGCAGGGGAGAGCATGGCCAGACATCATCAGATGGTTGTGTGCAGAATGACTGTTGTTGTGAAGAAGAGAAAAAGAGTAAAATCAGAGAAGAAGACCAAATGGTGGAAGATGAAGAAGGAAGAATGTTGTGAGAAATTCAGAGAGGAGCTGTTAAAGGCTTTGGGTGATAAGAAAGAGCTTCCAGATGACTGGACTACTACAGCAACAACAATTAGAGAGACAGGTAGGAAGGTACATGGTGTGTCATCTGGACAGAAAATGGATGATAAGGAAACCTGGTGGTGGAATAGTGAAGTGCAGGACGCCGTTCAAAGAAAGGGGTTAGCCAAGAAGAAATGTGACAGTGAGAGGACTGAAGAGAGGAGACAGGAATATAAGGAGATGGGACGTAGAGGAAAGACGTAGCTAAGGCAAAGCAGACGGCGTATGATAAGTTGTATGGGAGGCTGGACACTAAAGCCCCCAGTATACTGCCGCATACATCCATACACAGAGATACGCACGTACATACGCAGAGGTACGAGCGTACCCCCCAGGGCATGTCCGTGCAAAGCTCAAATTTTTACGACCG
>NW_023630530.1:0-1685 GCF_014905685.2 Nematolebias whitei | reverse complement strand
TTAGCGTCTGTAGTTGTTAGCGTCTGTAGTTGTTAGCGTCTGTAGTTAGTATCTGTAGCTGTTAACATCTGTAGCTATTAGTATCTATAGCTGTTAACATCTGTAGCTGTTAGCGTCTGTGGTTGTTAGCATCTGTAGCTATTAGACTCTGTAGCTATTAGTATCTGTAGCTGTTAACATCTGTAGCTAATAGTATATGTAGGGGAGTGGTGGCGCAGAGGTTAGAGAGGTGGGCTTGTGATCCGAAGATCGCCGGTTCACGCCCCGGCCCCGACAACATCAAACGAAATTGTGGGTGGGGCAGGTGAAACACCCACACTTGCCCCCACCCTCAATCGCCCCACTCTGGGCCCATGAGCAAGGCCCTTAACCCCACCATGTGCTCCCTAAACAGGTCTCTCTTGAAAATGAGTTCTCGTGGCTCAATGAGACTAACCTGGATAAATAAAGGCTAAATGAAAAAAAAAAAATGTATGTAGCTATTAGTATCTGTAGCTGTTAACATCTGTAGCTATTAGTATCTGTAGCTGTTAACATCTGTAGCTGTTAGCGTCTGTAGTTGTTAGCGTCTGTAGCTATTAGTTTCTGTAGCTGTTAACATCTGTAGATGTTAGCGTCTGTAGTTGTTAGTATCTGTAGCTGCTAACACCTGTAGCTGTTGGTATCTGTAGCTGTTAACATCTGTAGCTGTTAGCGTCTGTAGTTGTTAGCGTCTGTAGTTGTTAGTAGCTGTTAACATCTGTAGCTGTTAGCTGTTAGCATCTGTAGTTGTTAGCGTCTGTAGTTGTTATCGTCTGAAGCTGTTAACATCTGTAGCTGTTAGCGTCTGTAGTTGTCAGCGTCTGTAGTTGTTAGCGTTTGTAATTGTTAGCATCTGTAGTTGTTAGCATCTGTAGTTGTTAGCGTTTGTAGTTGTTATCGTTTGTAGTTGTTAGCGTTTGTAGTTGTTAACGTCTGTAGTTGTTAGCGTTTGTAGTTGTTAGCATCTGTAGTTGTTAACGTCTGTAGTTGTCAGCGTCTGTAGTTGTTAGCGTTTGTAATTGTTAGCATCTGTAGTTGTTAGCATCTGTAGTTGTTAGCGTTTGTAGTTGTTAACGTCTGTAGTTGTTAGCCTCTGTAGTTGTTAGCGTTTGTAGTTGTTAGCATCTGTAGTTGTTAACGTCTGTAGTTGTCAGCGTCTGTAGTTGTTAGCATCTGTAGTTGTTAACGTCTGTAGTTGTTAGCGTTTGTATTTGTGAGCGTTTGTACTTGTTAACATTGTAGTTGTTAGCGTTTGTAGTTGTTAACATCTGTAGCTGTTAGCATCTGTAGCTGTTAGCATCTGTAGCTGTTAGTGTCTGTAGCTGTTAGTGTCTGTAGCTGTTAGTGTCTGTAGTTGTTAGCATCTGTAGTTGTTAACGTCTGTAGTTGTTAGCGTTTGTAGTTGTGAGCTTTTGTTCTTGTTAACATCTGTAGTTGTTAGCGTTTGTAGTTGTTAACATCTGTAGCTGTTAGCATCTGTAGCTGTTAACATCTGTAGCTGTTAGCATGTGTAGCTGTTAACATCTGTAGCTGTTAGCGTCTGTAGTTCTTAGCATCTGTAGCTGTTAGCATGTGTAGCTGTTAGCACGTGTAGTTGTTAGTGTCTCTAGTTGTTAACGTCTGTAGTTGTTAGCATGTGTAGCTGTTAGCATGTGTAGCTGTTA
>NW_023630529.1:0-1685 GCF_014905685.2 Nematolebias whitei | reverse complement strand
GAGCACAGGATGCTCTCCACTGCACACCTGTAGAAGGAGGTGAGGACTGAGCTTCCCAGACCAGCTCGCCTCAGCCGTCTGAGGAAGTAGAGTCTCTGATGAGCTTTCTTGATCAGGCTGGTGGTGTTGTTGCTCCAGCTGAGGTTGTCATTCATGTGTACACCCAAGTACTTGTAGCTGGAGACCACTTCCACCGCAGATCCTCTTATGTTCAGGGGGGTGTAGGTGTTTTTGTTCCTTCTGAAGTCCACAATCATCTCCTTTGTCTTCTTCACATTGATGTGAAGGTTATTCTCTCTGCACCAGCTCTCCAGGTGTTCCACCTCCTGCCTGTAGCTGGACTCATCATTGTTTGTGATGCATCCCACCACCGCTGTATCATCTGCAAACTTTACAATGTGACAGCCTGGATGGGTAGCTGCACAATCATATGTGAGCAGAGTAAACAGGAGGGGGCTCAACACACATCCCTGAGGAGAGCCAGTGCTGAGGGTTATGGTGGAGGAGGAGAGGTTGTGGATCCTCACTAACTGTGGTCTGTTTGTTAAAAAGTCTAGTACCCAGTTGCAGATGGAGGGGCTTAGTCCTAGTGTGGATAGTTTGTCCATCAGGGTTTGGGGGATCATGGTGTTGAAGGCGGATGTGAAGTCCACAAAGAGCATACAGCTACAGGTTTGGAAAGTTGAGAGCTTAAACTTTATTTAGACATTTGAATAATCTGGATATCCCATCGCATTATGAAAATATTGATTGAAATGTGTGACAGATTTTCATATGAATATACGCATTTGACAAATGGCTAGAAAATGTATTGATTCTCCAGCCTCTACACACACTTCAGAACATCACAGCTAAAAAAGGGGGGGCAGATTTAGAAAGTTGAGAGCTTAAACTTTATTTAAACATTTGAATAATCTGAATATCTCATTGCATTATGAAAATATTGCTTGAAAAGTGTGACACATTTTCATTTAAATACACACATTTGACAAATGGCTGAAAAATGTATGGATTCTCCAGCCTCTACACACCCTTCTGAACATCCCAGCTAAAAAAGGGGGACAGATTTGGAAAGTTGAGCGCTTAAGCTTTATTTATGCATATGAATAATCAGCATATCCCATTGCAACATGAAACTATTGCTTGAAATGTGTGACACATTTTCATATAAATACACACATTTGACAAATGGCTGAAAAATGTATGGATTCTCCAGCCTCTATACACATTTCTGAACAACACAGCTAAAAAAGGGGGACAGATTTGGAAATTTGAGCGCTTAAGCTTTATTTATGCATTTGAATAATCGGCATATCCCATTGCAACATGAAACTATTGCTTGAAAAGTGTGACACATTTTCAGTTTAATACACACATTTGACAAATGGCTGAAAAATGTATGGATTCTCCAGCTTCTATACATATTTCTGAACATCACAGCTAAAAAAGGGTTAAAGCTGTGGAAAGTTGAGAGATTAAGCTTTATTTAGACATTTGAATAATCTGCATATCCCATTGCATTTTGAAAATATTGCTTGACAAGTGTGACACATTTTCATATATATACACACGTTTGACAAATGGCAAAAAAATGTAAAGATTCTCCAGCATCTACATATATTTCTGAACATCACAGCTAAAAAGGGCTACAGGTTTGGAAAGTTGAGAGCTTAAACTTTATTTAG
>NW_023630528.1:0-1685 GCF_014905685.2 Nematolebias whitei | reverse complement strand
TGTGGCATGGCACATTTAGTGATTTTAAGCACAGAAAAGGCTTCGGTGCAACCGAGCTTTACAACCTGACATCAGAGGAAGTGACGTAGACACGTCACTCATTTCTCAGCGTATCAGAGTTCCACACGGCCGTTCTCAACCAATCACAGAGACAAACAGCGGGGGTGGGTTCTATATCGCTGACTCAGAGGAAGTGACGCAGACACGTCACTCATTTCTCAGCGAATCAGGGCGACCCAACTCAGCGGTTTTCGACCAATCGCTGCTCGCCATTTCAGCTATCTTTGTTAGCATTAGCCTGAACATTCCGGTCAACTTTTCGTCTTTTAAACTGTCAAAATGCACTATTTTCTGTTAGAAATGTAACAAATAAGCTCTCAAAGCTCCACTGAGACAATGCTCAGTCCTTAAAACGTCTCTCCATCTATTTAAAACACTCGTTCGAACTTATCAGAACCGAGCCGGAACCGGGTCTGCAGCAGAACCTCCGTCCGTTTAAACAGAATCCACGTTTTTCACAGCTCATCAACTTTGTCACACACAACAGACGTACATTTCAGCTTTTAAACAGACATATTGACTCTCAATTTCAGCTTTCAAAGCATCACAGTTGCAAAACATAGCTGTATTTTCTTCAAGCAACGCATCTGCAAAACGGTGCGTTTCACACAGAAGGTCTCTGCACTTTTCATTTCATGCCAACATGCTAATTCAATTGTTACATGGATACAGTCCATTTTATGAACCTGTCACGGGCCACCAGAAGTTTAAACAAACTTACGGGCACCAGTATGTAGATGAACATATGCTGTATATATTCATAAATTAAACGGATTCTTTCATTTTTCTGGACTGAATAATGACGTGCATTGAATTTAATTAAATGTGGACGGAAACGTGTTTATCTTTGACTCACCAACGACAGTGGGTCATTTATTTAAAAACGATTTAAACACATCACACATTTACATTAATTTGGCAAAATGATTTCAACAACAACATGGCTAATTTAGCAAGCTGTACAATTTGATTAACCATACGGCGATGGTTGAAAACTTCACAACAGACATTTCTAAAAATATCTGGAATGATTTCTAGCAGATAGAAGAGTTTAAAGATGGAAATGAAGTTTAAGTTGAGAGAAAGGATGGATGAGGGCAATGTGTGTGTGTCGGCATCAGAACGGCACTCTCCGGTGAGTTCCCAGCTTCTTCCCCGGTACACTTAGGTGGTATAAATCAACTCTTTTACCTGGAGGAGGTGATTCCACTGGTACGGAGTTCCATTTAACGCACCCTTTCAGCGTCTCCGTAGGAACAGCTGTGAATCGTCCGAAGTAGTGACGGTATTCCGTCCGACACAGGTTCACCTCTCGGTGGACTCACATGCGTGGAGTCCGTCAGAAGTTCCACTCAGAGGTGGAAGATGTCATAATCCCCACAAGACTCGAAGAGCTCTGGATCATGCTGGACTTCTGTTCTCCCAGCACTGGAGCGGCAAACGACTGAAGCCGAAGCCTGAAGCGACTCTCTACCCGACTCGACTCGAGCTGGAACCTCTCTGAACTAGGAAGTGTTGCACCTTTTAAAAAAGGTCATTCCGGTTCATTTGAAGACTTTCTGATTGGTCGGTTGGACCAAACAGAGGTGTGTTTTTGTGATGTAAGGTGTTATTAAAAAGTCAAG
>NW_023630527.1:1272-1685 GCF_014905685.2 Nematolebias whitei | reverse complement strand
CCATGGTCAGTAAACCATTTACCAGTGGTTTTGGCACTGTGAGCAGGTGCCAGGTCGTGCTGAAAAATGAAATCTTCATCTCCATAAAGCTTTTCAGCAGATGGAAGCATGAAGTGCTCCAAAATCTCCTGATAGCTAGCTGCATTGACCCTGCGCTTGATAAAACACAGTGGACCAACACCAGCAGATGACATGACACCCCAGTGACTGTGGAAACTTGACACTGGACCTCAAGCAATGTGAATTCTGTGTCTCCTCTCTTCCTCCAGACTCTGGGACCTTGATTTCCAAAGGAAATGCAAAATTTACTGTAATCAGAGAACATAACTTTGGACCACTCAGCAGCAGTCCCAGGCGAGATGCTTCTGACGCAGTCTCTTGTTCAAAAGTGGCTTGACCTGGGGAATGCGGCA
>NW_023630527.1:297-1172 GCF_014905685.2 Nematolebias whitei | reverse complement strand
TTCGATAGCGGCCTTAAGCTCATCCAGAGTGTTGGGTCTTGTGTCTCTCAACTTTCTCTTCACAATATCCCACAGGTTCTCTATGGGGTTCAGGTCAGGAGAGTTGGCAGGCCAATTGAGCACAGTAATACCATGGTCAGTAAACCATTTACCAGTGGTTTTGGCACTGTGAGCAGGTGCCAGGTCGTGCTGAAAAATGAAATCTTCATCTCCATAAAGCTTTTCAGCAGATGGAAGCATGAAGTGCTCCAAAATCTCCTGATAGCTAGCTGCATTGACCCTGCCCTTGATAAAACACAGTGGACCAACACCAGCAGCTGACATGGCACCCCAGACCATCACTGACTGTGGGTGCTTCACACTGGACTTCTGGCATTTTGGCATTTCCTTCTCCCCAGTCTTCCTCCAGACTCTGGCACCTTGATTTCCGAATGACATGCAAAATTTGCTTTCATCCGAAAAAAGTACTTTGGACCACTGAGCAACAGTCCAGTGCTGCTTCTCTGTAGCCCAGGTCAGGCGCTTCTGCCGCTGTTTCTGGTTCAAAAGTGGCTTGACCTGGGGAATGCGGCACCTGTAGCCCATTTCCTGCACACGCCTGTGCACGGTGGCTCTGGATGTTTCTACTCCAGACTCAGTCCACTGCTTCCGCAGGTCCCCCAAGGTCTGGAATCGGCCCTTCTCCACAATCCTCCTCAGGGTCCGGTCACCTCTTCTCGTTGTGCAGCGTTTTCTGCCACACTTTTCCCTTCCCACAGACTTCCCACTGAGGTGCCTTGATACAGCACTCTGGGAACAGCCTATTCGTTCAGCAATTTCTTTCTGTGTCTTACCCTCTTGCTTGAGGGTGTCAATGATGGCCTTCTGGACAGCAG
>NW_023630527.1:0-197 GCF_014905685.2 Nematolebias whitei | reverse complement strand
ATATATATATATATATATATATATATATATATATATATATCCTTACCCTCTTGCTTGAGGGTGTCAATGATGGCCTTCTGGACAGCAGTCAGGTCGGCAGTCTTACCCATGATTGTGGTTTTGAGTAATGAACAAGGCTGGGAGTTTTTAAAAGCCTCAGGAATCTTTTGCAGGTGTTTAGAGTTACATCGTTGATT
>NW_023630526.1:0-1685 GCF_014905685.2 Nematolebias whitei | reverse complement strand
ATATTTGTCATACAACAAGTGACACGTACCTCACGTGACTCACTACAAACTGGTGGCCCGTACGGGGTGTTCATGAATGACTGTTAATACGTGTAAGATTGATTATTTAAATGTTGGCATGTTGAAATAGTAACGGTTAAACAGCTGTGCTGAAACCGTGCGTCTTTACGCAGCGCAAATTGGAGCTGCGCGCTTGGAGCTCGGCTCTACAACTTTACGCTGTGTTACGCTGGCAATGTTTTAAAAGCTGAAATTGTGTCATAAGTCTTGTGTAAGCTGAAATGGTACGTCTGTTATGTGTAACTAAGAGCTAATGAGCTGTGGAAGACGTTATTCTGTCTAAAAAGTACGAGGTTCTGCTTTAAGACCCGGCTGTGACCAGTTCGGTTCTGTTCAGTTTGAACGAGTATTTTGAACAGATGGATAAACGTTTTAAAAGCTGAGTGCCATCTCAGAACACAGTTAGAAGTTGTTTCGTTACAATTTTTAGCAGAAAAAGTGCATTTTGATGGTTTAATAGACGAAAAAGTGACGAACTATTTTAAGCTAATCTAACTTGCTAGGTAGAGAATACGCTTCGTGATTGGTTGAATTCGCTGTTGTGGAGCGCTTTCATTGGTTGAGGTTTGACTGACGTGGCTACGTCACTTCCCCTCAAGCCTACGCTGCTGCCATTGGTGATTTCATGTCACGTGACCCGGATATGAAATTCATTTTCATAGGGAAATAAAATCTGCTTTTTTAAAGCTAAAAAACGCTTTTAAAGTGGTTTTGACACACTGGTTAGATGCTTCGAAGCCTGTTTGCTGAAATCCTGCCACGTTACAGTTTAAAATTCGCCAAAAAAACGATGTTTTAAACAACGCTAGCGATGCTAATTTTAAGCTAACAAGCTAACGACCGGAGCTTAAAACTACGCTTAAAATCACTAAATGAAGCTACTATCAGTCCCAAACACTCATGTTCAAGCTATAAAGTCTGATTGCAAAAACTTGTGCCACTTTTGTGTAAAAAATCCGTTCAGAAATGTTGATTTTGACCGAGTTTAGCCGAAGCTAACTTTAAGCTAAGCGGCTAACAACAGGATGTCAACCGAACGCCACAGGAAGTTATAGCTCCCCTAGTGGATAACACAAACAGTGTCTGAGTTAAAATTGTTGAGGAAATACTGACATCTCCTGGCGAGACGTGAGATCACAGATTTCACTTCGTTTTTAGGTAAAGAGTGAAATTAAACGTCTTTTTATTTTTCTGTAAGACAAATTCTGAGTTAACAAACTTCCTCAAAGCTGAATAAAACACTGTTATCTTACATTTTAAAAAGTAATAGGTATTTATGCAAACAAGCATTCACCAAAAAGTTTATTTCACTGTTAATCCTTTAAAAATAAGGTACAAAAATAAACATTAACTTTTTAAAACAGATACAGTTACAAATATTCACAGAGTTGAACAGTTTACTCATTTTGCTTGAAGGATAATACACGTTTAATTGCAAAATCACTAAATAAGAGTAAATTTATCAGGAAAAAGAGATTTTCTGTTTAATTTACAACCTAAATAAAATATCTCTCTATTTAATTTTAAATAGAAGCTATACAGGAGCAAATACAGTTTTTCTGAAGAAAGACTGATTATTCCTCATCATCAAATTCTTTTCTCTTTTCACCCACCTGGGTTGATGA
>NW_023630525.1:0-1686 GCF_014905685.2 Nematolebias whitei | reverse complement strand
AATATTATTCTGGCTACAATCCTTTTTCTTTGCTCTTATCATTAATTCATTTGGCCGTTGTCGGTTTTTTAAAATGCCATGAAAGTCTATTTATTTATGTAGTTGAACATAAATTATAAAAAATAAAAAAGTGTATAAAACTTTTTTTTATTATTTTGCCTTTGTTTTTCTTCCATCTCACTTTATATGACTTTAAACTTTGCTATTCATAAGAAGCATTTCTCTGCAGATTACACAATAACTTTTAGTCATTTGTGCATTTTAATATTTGAGCTCCTAAAACTATGATTAAATGACTGAATATTTCTCTTGAATTTAACAAACTAAACCCTGATTATTGAGCATGGACTTTGTTGGTAAACCCTGATTAGTTTACTTAAAGTTTGTGCATTTTTTTAAAAGACGCCACAACTTTTTTAATTTAGCTATAGTGCTTTCTAAATTTGTTTTCTGTAGGTTCGTTAATGACATTAGCCACCCTGCCTCTCCTCCTCCTTCGCTCAGGCAGCATGGACTGTGACGTCCAGTCCCTCGTGGGCTCAATAACTAATCCTTCTGCCTCATCGATCTTGATTCTACAGGTCCTTAGCTGGATCGAATCAGGCAGGGAGGACAGCTGCCTGGATCTTGTCAAACCTGATGGACTGGCTGGCAATCAGCAAGCCAGAATCATGTCAGCCTGACCCTAAGGGGAGGGGGACTCAGAGCTAGCCAGAACAGGATATTGCTGTGTGATCGTTCACCAGCAGCAGACAAATCATTAAACCACTGGCTGTGTGCCGCTCAGCAGTTCAAGCATTTCTGTCTGTCATTCCAGCGTCCCCTCAGGCTAGAGTTCGAGTTGTTAGCTTGTTACTGTTTATTCAAGTTTTTGAATTTCTACTAGAAGGAAAGATGTGTACGGTAGATTGGTTTTTCTTTGAAACGAGACAGGATACAAGGTTCTTTGTTTGTCATATACACCACATGTGGTACATGTGGTGGAAAGAAATTGTGTACACAGGGTCCCAGTTACCTCCAACAAAAGTATAAAAAAAAAAAACGTAAAAGAAAAATAGTAAAAAGATCTAAGGGCAGGGCTGTTCAACTGGTGGCTCGCAGGCCATTTCCGGCCCATGGGTGACTTCAATCCGGCCCACTTCATTATAAAAAAAAAAGTTTTTGTTTTGGGGTACTGGGTTTGGGTTTTGGGTTCTGTATATTACATTTATGATTCAGTGCAATAAAATAAACACATTTAAAAGGTAACAGATCATTGCAAACTTTGGTTTATTTACATAATGATTTTAATTGTTGTATGTCTGGCCCCCGAGCTGCTGGCTTTCAGAAACCGTGGCCCCCTGAGCAGTTTTGTTGAAGAGCCTTGATATAAGATATGAACTAAGAAAAAGATAACTAAAAATACACTAAGCACTAGTGGTACAAAAACAATATGCTGAACAGCAGCACGAACATGAGTCTGTGTGAGCAGATGAGCAGCATGAACACATCAACATGAAACAGATCAGCAGCATGAAACAGATCAGCAGCAACATGATGTGATTTTTCACAGTGATTATTCTGGTTAAAGATTCATGAGTCTTAACAGCCTCAGGGTAGAAGCTGTTCCTCAGTCTAATGGTTCTACACTTAATGCTCCTCAACCTCCTTCCTGAGGGGAGCGGGGCAAAAAGTGTGTGTGCTGGG
>NW_023630524.1:0-1686 GCF_014905685.2 Nematolebias whitei | reverse complement strand
TGAGGGGTTGTTAGAGGCAACAACAGCAATGTCTTGGTGTGTTTCACTGACATCTGTAACGTTGTCAATCGCGCCTTCAGATTTAGTAGCGATCACCTCACTACACAGCGTTCCAGGTTGGTTTCCCATTTCAGCGTGTATCAAAGTTTCTAAAAACCTTTGTAGTTTCTCTGTCTCTTCCGAGCTCAGAGGTGTAGGGCCTTGTTTCTGGAACCTTTGTGATCTTATCGCCTCGGTTCGTTTCGTCTGAGGTGGGGGAGGGTTAGGTACGTCTTTTGGGGGTTCCTCTTCGGACTTCCCTTGATAATATGGGTCCTCTTGGATCCCATATCTTTGCGTCCTACGTACACCCCATATACGATAATCACGTTCATCCTCTGAAAGAGGAGCTGTTCTGTCCCATAAGGTCCTTAAGGTCAAATCCTGACCTTAGGCCTAGTTCACTACAGTATATATGTATGTATGTATCTATATATATATGTATGTATATATGTATGTATGTATGTATCTATATATATATGTATGTATATATGTATGTATGTATCTATATATATATGTATGTATATATGTATGTATGTATTTATGTATGTATGTATATATATAAGTATGTATATATATGTATGCATATAAAAATATGTATGCATGTATGTATGTATGTATATATTTGTATCTATAGGTAAGTATGTATATATATATATATATATATATATATGTATGTATATATATGTATGTCTGAATGTATATATGTATGTATACATGTATGTTTATTTATGTATGTATGTATGTATGTGTATATTTATGTGTTTGTATATATATATATATATATATATATATATATATATATATATATATATATATATATATATATATATATAGATCTATCAAGCTCTATTTAGAGACAGATCTATCTATCTCTAAATGTAGTTAGTTCCATCCAGAGCCCTGTAAAGAGAGAGTTGCGACACTCTTTGAACTCGCCGATACGCGGTCACGTGGTTCATGCAGCTCCCCATAGTTCCAAACAGCTCATCGCTGTCAGTCAGTTTGAGCGGCTGCTGGCGCGACATAACACAAAAATAGACTTTTCTTACTTTACCTGACGTTTTTCAGAAATTATTGAGCAGTAACGAACTGATTACTTAACTGATTACTGATTATTTCACAGACTATGCATTTTATCAAAGCATTTTTAGAAGCAGCTGATACATTTATCATTAAATTTTAGAAGGAAACGAGACTGCAAACACATATTTGTTAGAAAAAATGTATATGCAATACAATGATCAATATAGCCATGTCAGTGTTTTATAACGTTACACACGTTAAAGAAAGATCAGAGTAACTCCTGTTATAAAGCTGTTTCTGATGTTCTCTACATGAGAATGCTCCACCTTGTCCTCCATGCAGCAGTTCAGATCTGCTCCAGCTTACCTCAGATCATCTGGATGAATTATTGATTTCTATTGAAGATATTAATTCAACCTTTATTTAAACAGGTTCGTCCCATTGAGCCTTGAGGACTCATTTACAAGAGAGACTGAATATAATTGTTGTATTTGTCGTTTTTTATGGCAACCAAGTACCTGATAACTGAGTTGATTGTAGCCTGACAACTATTGTAAAACTGTAATTCATTGATTAAAATGTTAATTTAAATGAAACTGTTTCTAGTTAAAATCACAACAG
>NW_023630523.1:0-1687 GCF_014905685.2 Nematolebias whitei | reverse complement strand
TTACACCACCTAAGTGTACCGAGGAGGAAGCTGGGAGTTCACCGGAGAGTGCCGTTCTGATGCCGACACACACATTTCCCTCATCCATCCTTTCTCTCAACTTAAACTTCAATTTCCATCTTTAAACTCTTCTATCTGCTAGAAACCATTCCAGATATTTTTAGAAATGTCTGTTGTACAGCTGGAAGCAAGGGAAACCATCGCCGTATGGTTTTCTAATTGTAAACTGATTAATTAACCTGTTGTTATTTTCATATTTTGCCAAATTAATGTAAATGTTTGATGTTAAATTTTGATTCTGTTAATAAATGACCACGTTCATTTTGATGGGTCAAAGAAAATTAATGTCTCACGTTACATTTTTAATTATTCAATGCACGATATTATTCAGTCCAGAAAAATGAATGAATCCGTTTAATTTATGAATATATCACAGTATATGTTCATTTACACCACTACAGCTTGAGATAGGCACCCCCCCCAGCCTGACAGCGACGCGTCTGTGAAGACTGACACGTGTGACGTAGGTCTGCTGATGGGGACTCTCTCCAACAGAACCAGGGGGTTTTCCCAGTGTCGGAGGTCTGTTCTCATGGAAGGAGGAACAGTGATCATCTGTCTCTTTTGCTTTACCTGATCCACGCGCAGATGAGCAAACTATCTCTGGAGGCGTTGCATGTGGAGTAAGCCTAGCGGGACCACTGTGTGAGCTGATATCATTCCTAACAGCTTCATGACGGAAATGGCTGTTACCACTTCTTACGTGGCGGAGCTGGACTCTTAGTGTCGATTCGCGTCTGTGATAATCGAGCCCTCATGGTGGTAGAGTTTAGCTCCACTCCCAAATAAACAATCGTCTGAGCCGGGAGAATCAAGCTTTTTTTTCCAATTTATGGCGAAGCCCAGATTTAGCAGGTGTGACGTCAACACCTGAGTCTGCTCCGCTGCTTCCTGTCTGGAGCGTGACAGCAGCAACAGGTCATCTAGGTAAAACAAAAGTCTCATCCCTGCTCTGTGTAATGGTTGCAGGGCTGTCTCCACACACTTTGAGAACATATGAGGCGCCAGGGATGATTGGTATGTGGAAGTAGGCATCTTTCAGATCATTGGAACTAAACCAGTCGTTTCTCTGGATGTTGTCCAACAGTTGTCTGGTTGTCAACATGTGAAACGGTCTGTCCACGATCGCCTTGTTGAAAACTGACAGGTCCAAAATCGGTCTTGTTCCTCCGGTCTGTTTTGGAACCAGGAAGTAACGTGAGTAAAAAACCTGTGTTTTCCTCTCTGTCGGGAACTTTGAAAATGACCTCTTTAATTCCTGGACTTCTGCATTTAGGGATGAGACATGGTCTGGTGATGATAGACCATCTCTAAAACTCCTCCGAATGGAGGGGGTCGAGCTGCAGATTGCAGCGTGTAACCCCTGCTTATCAGCTTGGCCATCCATCTGTCTGGCGAGCATGTATACAGCCATTCTGTGCAACGTTCATGGAGTGGGCGTGCGTTTAGGTGGTGCGCCATGTTCTTATGGACGTCAGCCAGTCTACCGCCCCGACCGCCGTCATGCGTCATGGAAGAGTGTTCTGCGAGACCCAAGACGAGGCTTCCTCGAAAAGGGCTCTGAGCGTGCCTCTGTGCCGCGCTCAGGCTGCGTGTTCACATTCATGTCGATGTGGACTGGCATGTG
>NW_023630522.1:0-1687 GCF_014905685.2 Nematolebias whitei | reverse complement strand
CAGCCGTGGAGCAGCTGTGGAGCATCTTGAAGTGATCTCTAGCTGATGAAAAGAGGATCACCAACAGACTCCTGCATTTCTCCTGAGAGGAAGGTGGAGTGACGGGCCAGGAGAGCTTCTGGGACCCCGTTCTCCGGCTGCGATGCGGGGCGGCAGACAGCAAAAGAGACGCAATGGTTGAGGATGACGTCAGCTGACCTGTAGACTGAGCGTACTGCAGGGGCCGGCAGCGTCGTTAGCAGCAGCCGCTGCGAGAGCGGAGTGAGCCGAAGGACAGAGGGCCACCGTCTCTTCCCGCCTCTGAACGTGTACGCCAACAGCGTAACGTGTTGTTCGCTGCGGCCGTGTGGAACACATGTTGGTGAGCTCAGTTGGAGAGCGGTGTCACCGTCTCCGTTAAACAGCGTAACGTGTTGTCCGCTGCGGCCGTGTGGAACACATGCTGGTGAGCTCAATCGGAGAGCGGTGTCACCGTCTCGGTTATGC
The DNA here is from genome assembly GCF_014905685.2 of Nematolebias whitei. NCBI lineage: Eukaryota > Metazoa > Chordata > Actinopteri > Cyprinodontiformes > Rivulidae > Nematolebias > Nematolebias whitei. The sequence continues at coordinate 1,201 of NW_023630522.1, read as the reverse complement.
TAACCGGAGGCACGGGACGCTGGTCCATCTCGAACATCTTACTCCAATGAAGCCTCCATCAGGCTCGGCTCCAGAGGGCACGGAGGGACTTTCCGCTCAGTGAACCCCTGCTCTGGAGATGGGTGCGGACTGTGGAGACCGGCTCCCCCAATCTACCAGGAAAGAACCCGTCTGTGGCCTCGCCCGTAGGACGTCCTGTTGGGAGCACGAGGCCATATGGATCAAGACGGTGAGCCGGAATGGAGCCCAGTAACAACCTTCCCACCGGATCATCCAAACTGGCGGGAAAGGCGTAGGAAGTAAAAAAGGGTCCTTTCATGTCAGCCTCCTCCTGGGTTACGCCGGGCAACCCCTGAGGGCGCCGTCGGCCGGGAGCAGTGTGATCGCCGATGCGAAACACGGTGGGATGGGGTGAGCATTCACTCAGCCCCCCTCCACCGACACTACGCTCCCCAGGAGGGAATGAGCAGCGGGGGCTGCAGCTGAGCACGCCTGTCCCGGAGGAACCATCCGATTCGCTCCGAGGGTCGGCGATAAGAGGAAAAAATACAAGATGGCGTTGTCCAGCGTGTAGTGACCTGTCACTGGGAAATACTCCTCGGCGCTTACCTTGGAATAGGACTGCTTGTCATCTTCTCCTCGGGGAGGAGAACTCACCGGACGACCGGAGGTCGACTGCCGGGCCAAGCATCCTTAACAAAGGTTGGTGATCTTACACAATTTTCCTTCTTTGTTCTTCTGACAGTGCTATTTTAGCTCGCTGAAGAAAAAATGGGAGCCAATTTCCCGCTCTTATTGTAATTTATACGGACCGGGTGGGGCCCACACAGCAGGTGGGCGTGGACTAAATTTTTTCAGTGCTTATGCTGCGCATAACGGGATAAACCCACTAAAGCGAAGGCCTTAAAGGGCGAAGTTTATACGACATAGAACTGCACATTATATTGTTATTTTATTATACAGTAAATAACACATTATCTTCTTCTGACTGTTGACTTTAAAGCTGAATTCTTTGCTCTTTAAGAATCACCTTGTTGGTACTAAAATGTACATGTCAAACATTTACATTTATATGTTACTGTTAGGTTCTGGGGTTGGATCTGGATGGGGTTGTTTTCCCTTTTTTCCTCCAGGAGGCGCCATTGGATTGTCAGGGGGGGCGTGACGGGTTGCAGCTGACCTCACCACACACCTGAGGATC
>NW_023630521.1:0-1687 GCF_014905685.2 Nematolebias whitei | reverse complement strand
GTCCTGTCTGCACTACTGGGTTCGTTCCTGTCCACCTGATCCTGACATTACGACCCGACCACACATTAGAACCCAGCGGGCAGGATTCTCTCGGTAGCTCACCTTTTTTCTTTTTTCTTCCCTCCGAGCCTCCCGAGATGAGTAGATCCACAATCCGGTGCGGCGGGTTTTGGACTAAGCCCGTCCATCCACAAGGATGTTGTGACCAGGAGGTGGAAATCCTGTCCTCTCCACTCCTGGTCCTCGAGGAGGACAGAGCTCGGTACCGGGGAAGCCACCGCACCACGGTTTCTGAGTCCGCTTCGCCCGGCTACTCGGGATGGACGTCGGGGGAGGACGAAGAGCTCGAAGAGGAGTTTGGTTTTGTTCCGGTCCCTCGACTCACCCGTCGTCGCCGGGGAGGTAGGAAGCGGTCCCGAAGGCAGCCCGCGGCGACCGGGCCGGTTTCGCCGGCTGAGCAGAATTTTAGAGTTGGTTCCGGTGTTTCTGTGGGAGCCAGATCCGCCGCCTCACCTCTCAGGTTTTCGGTGGGGGCGAGGTCCGACGTCCCGCGGGGGCTCCGGTCCACTTCTGCTCGGTTCGGCGGGTCCGGTCCGGTTGACGTTACAGGTGCGGATTCCGTGGCCTCACCCTCCAGGTTCTTGGTGGGGGCGGAGTCCGGCCTCTCGCCGTCACATCGCGCCGCGGCTGTCCAACGCGGTCAGTCTGTACCTCTGGGGCATTCTTCCAGTGACTCTGTGGGGGCGTGTTCCGCCGCCCCACCTCTCAAGTTTCCGGTGGGGGCGACACCTGACTCCACACCCTCACTTAAAGACACTGGCCCATCAATCATGTATTCACCCCATGAATTAGCCCAAATAAACCAGACTTTACTAGATTTATTTACTTCTGCTAAAAATAACCCGGACTGCTCAGATGTTTTATTTTCCCTGATGGAAGAATCTTTAGTTTCACGTCCCGGTCTCATTCAGCTCCCTGAGTATAACAGTTTATTAATAAAAATTAGGTCACTCATCACACCCAAGGTCACTTATACACACCCTGAACTCTCCTCTGCTCCTCTGACTCCAGCACCCATCATCTTCGCCGCTGTTCCACCTGCTGAGCTCCTCGCCGATGGTGCACCTGCTCCTGTCGCCTCAGAGGACTCAGCATCAGTTTCTGTTTCTCGTCGCCGCCGCCGCAGAAGATCAGTTCCTGCCGTCACCACAGAGGAGTCGGTTCCTGCCTCCGCTGCAGCTCTCCAGGCTCCCACGCCGTCTGCTGCAGAGCCACAGGCCTCTCCATCGTCTGCTGCAGAGCTCCAGGTCTCTCCGTCGTCTGCTACAGAGCTCCAGGCCTCTCCATCGTCTGCTGCAGAGCTCCAGGCCTCTCCGTCGTCTGCTACAGAGCTCCAGGCCTCTCCGTCGTCTGCTGCAGAGCCACAGGTCCCTCCGTCGTCTGCTGCAGAGCTCCAGGCCTCTCCATCATCTGCTGCAGAGCTCCAGGTCTCTCCGTCGTCTGCTACAGAGCTCCAGGCCTCTCCGTCGTCACCTGCAGCCAACTCTCAGGTCCTTTTGTCGTCCGCTGCAGCTCCCCTGGACTCCATGATGCAAGCTGCAGCTCCCCAGGTTCCCACGACATCTGCGGTTCTCCCCAAGTCTCCAGAGGGGTCGACGCTCTCCAACTCTCCAGAGGGGTCGACGCT
>NW_023630520.1:0-1688 GCF_014905685.2 Nematolebias whitei | reverse complement strand
CTCTAACTGGTCTGTGAACTGACCTGGAACTCACCAGGAGCTCTGATTGTAGTAAAGTGAGGTCAATAAATGTCGCCCTCGTTAGCTCGCTCTACTTCCACACAAAACTCTTTCAGCGGCAGGTGATCAGGAGACTTTATGAAAGGTATTAACTTGACATTTTCAACCTTGTGTTTAGCAAAACATGTTGTTAATCTCTGTACACGTTAATGTCCATTTGGCCGCGTAAACGTGAAATAACGTGAAAACTTCTGACATCATTCAGACATCAAGCTCCATCAGAGAACTGCAGACGCTTGTGAAGAACATGCATTTATTTGATGTATGAGTTTGAACCAGGAGACATCCGATGTGTCAAAACTTCTCCCAGAAGTGACGTCATCGAGGCTCGGCGTCCTCCTGGAAGCGACATCATCGAGTCGGGACGACAGAAGCGGCCTACGGCTCTTTGGTGCAGACAAAAGAAGTCTTCTGGCTGCAGTTCGCGTTGTTGATGGAAGCCTTTCCTGCAAAACAGAAACTGAATCTGAACCCTTGAACTTTGTTAAAAACTAACTAAAAGAAAGCTGAAAGCAGCAGAAATGTGTAGAAGAAGCTGAATCGAGCAAAAATCCCTGAAATTATTAGAAAAAGGCTGAAATGTTCCAACCAAACTCTGAAATCAGCCAAAATAAACTAAAAGGAACCAAAATGCTCAGATTAGATGTAGAGAAAACAAAAAAGCAGAGAAAAGCTGAACTTTAAACTGAAACAAGTAAGAAATTTATAATATCATCAGAAAGAAGACGAAGAACATAAAAAGCTGAAATTATCAGGAAAATAATATTTATTAGCGCGCAGTTTGTTTTGGAGGTTGTGCTGAACTTCTACTACAAACTTCAGCTTCAGATGTCCAGTAACTGAACAAATATATAAAATCTTTTTTTAATTTAAAAACTGGTTGAAAAAAAGCAAAAATTTTAAAAAAGGCACAAGAAAACCTGAAAACAGCTGAACAAAGCTAAATTAGCTGAGCAGTGGCTGAAAACAGTCACAGTCCAGACGCTGAACAAGTTAAAAATAAAGAATGGTCAGAGATGCTCATGTTTGAATCAGAATCAGAATAAACTTTATTGGCGTCGCACCGAGACACCGCGCGAACATGCAAGTCGTCCGAAGATGGGCGGCGTGCACGAAGCTGCGGCGTGCACGAAGCTGCGGCGTGCACAAAGCTGCGGCGTGCACGAAGCTGCGGCTCTAAAAAGTGCAGCCCTCGTTATTCTTCAGAATAATATTTTGCTTAGATGAGAAAAGGGAAGAAAACACGAGGAGAGACGGTTTAAAAAAAGACCTCTCAGTCCGTGTCCTGGACAGGGCACGACTTAGGCATCAACCAAACCTGCCGCAGCAAAGCAGCGTGGACAGACGTTACACGTGAACAGACGTTACACGTGGACAGACGTTACACGTGAACAGACGTTACACGTGAACAGACGTTACACGTGAACATCTAGGCGGAGAAGACGTTGAATCTTAAGGGAAAGTCGCAGCAATGCTGCACGAGACGAGAGGGACGCCACATTTCATCAAACTTAAAGCGCGATTTTAGAAAAACAATTCAAGATTTCAAAAAGCCGAAACAATCAGTGAAACTTTAACGATTCTTCGGTTGTTTCAAGTTTGAATGGACTTCAAGCTGAAATAGATTT
>NW_023630519.1:0-1688 GCF_014905685.2 Nematolebias whitei | reverse complement strand
TCATGGGGGACCACGAACACAGGTGAGGACGTCCGTCCATGAGCGAAAGTTAGGATGCCTTTAAGTAGTTTTAGCTGTTTTCGCAGCTGAAAGAGGACTTTGAGGTCTGGATTGGAATCCAGCTCATCTTTCGATGGAGTGTATTTGTCTGGGTCAGTCAGATACAGCATCATCGAGTTAATTGCAGGATCCAACTTCTGAAGTTGGATGATGTCTGGGTCAGTCAACATTGGGCGCACAGAAACTGTGTTATCAGCTGGTTTAGCTGCAGCTTGTGCACGTGTGACTGCCATTACCTCAGTTGTAGCTTGTGACGACTGAGTGTTGAGTAGCCAGGAGGGGTCGAAGGACCACGTGGGTCCGTCAGCGGCTCCTTCTTTGGCTAGGGAGTCTGCAAGGTCATTGTAGTGCTTGTCATCGCCTGGGACTCTAGAGTGTCCTGGAACTTTCTTCCAGAATATCTGTAGATCATGTGATGTCACTAAGTGGTCACATGTCATGAAAAGCTCTTTGTGTTTTACCACCTTTTTGTTGCTTGTGAGAAAACCGTTCTGTTTCCACAGAGCGAGATGACACAAGAAACTAAGTCGAGCGTAGTTAGAGTCAGTGCAGATGACTAGCGTCTGGATGGAGCGTTCTACTGCCATCTGTAGGCCTATTAGGATTGCAGCTATCTCAGCGTACTGAGAAGACTGAGAGCCTAATTTATAGCCAAATGTGACCTGTTCTTGGTCCTGGAGGAGAACTCCTCCAACACCTGCTTTGCAGATTGTCTCGTGGTGGAATGAGCATCCATCCACGTACATTGTTGCCATATCTTTGCAGATATTGCTATCAAAGAAGTGGTGATTTGGGTCCTCAGCAACTGAGGGTTTGCTCACAACCGGCTGTTGGGTGGCTGGTACATCCTGTGTACATTCTTGGCAGATTGCCAAATCAGTGCCCAAGTGCGACTTCTTATTTTGACCGTAGCGGATGTCTAGGTTAAAACTTTGAAGTGCCATAAGCCATGTTGCAACGCGTGAGTTTGTCACCACACCATCTCTGATGCGTTGGCTGTTCAGAAACGTTACTGGCTGGTGTTGTGTCTCAACAATTATCCTCTGTCCACCAATATAGCAGGAGAAATGTTTCACTGCCCACACAGTGGTCAATAGAGCCTTCTCACAGTCTGAATACCGTAATTCAGGGCCTGCCATTGTTTTGCTGGCGTAGGCCACAACACGCCTGTCTTTGTCGTGTATTTGGTACAGACCTGCACTCATGCAGTAAGTTGAGAAGCCCACTTCCAAGTAGAACTCTTTGTTGTAGTCTGGGTAGACTAGACATGGGGCTAGCTTGAGCCTGTCTTTGAGAGCGTTCATTGCCTGCTGTTGTGTATCAGTCCAGACAAAAGGAACGTCTTTCTTTAAGAGTTCAGTTAGTGGTTTTGCGAGATCCGCATAATGCTCTATGAACTGGCGAGAGTAGTTACACACTCCCAAGAAACTCTGTAGTTCTTTGAGATTGGTTGGGACTTTGAGGTTGTCTAGGCCTTGGGTGCGAGTCAACTGTGGTTGTACTCCGTCTGGACCTACTAAGAGGCCAACGTAGTCCACTTTGGTTCTGCACCACTGGCACTTTGACAGTGAGATTTTAGCACCAGCAGTTGTTAGCTGATTTAGGACGTGGTCGATCTCAGCCAAATG
>NW_023630518.1:0-1688 GCF_014905685.2 Nematolebias whitei | reverse complement strand
TAAAGTATATGAAGGTTAATTTTCCTACCTCATAAAAAGTGTTCACTGCAAATTCACGACTATACCGAGGGCTGTCAGTCCTTACGGTTGATGGCTGCCATCCATCGCTGTCTTCAGTCCTCATCAAAAGGTATATGCGATCAAAGGACAAGTTTGGTTTCTTGTCTGTTTGAGCAGCCGCACAGCACCCTATGACCATTTTTAGACAATCGACAGAATAACAAGGATATTAGGCAACCAACTGGCTGAGTTTTGAATAGTTACACAGGAGAGGAGGCGGTTGTATTGACGTCTGCCATGGCGGCGGGGGCGTTTTCCGAAGAGCGTGACGTCACGTGCAAAGGGTCAATACATAGTTCCTTCACACGTGACCAGTATTGCGCAATACCGTGTTTCCTCCATCCTTGTAGGCTTGTGCTGGACCGTGTTCGCTCAAGATAACTTACAGACAGACCAAAGCTAAGTATAGTGATACTCTTGACAAAGGAGCAAGAGAAAGATATATGCTTAAAATAGCTGCAGTTGGAGTTGATCTGGATGAGGTGGAGAAAGAAATAATGTCAGACAATGCTGACATCTTGCCACTGATAAGTTACTTTGATATTGTTAATTATTTAGTGAACATGAGGAGTAACTACACAACAAAGGAGATCCGCAGCCTTAAGTTAAATCCATGGATAATCAATGTTTTAAAGGATTTGTGAAGGACGTACGCACTTTTCATGTTAATAACAAAGTTCTGGTGGCTGGCAGAGTAAGTAATTATAATAATCTATACGTAGATGTCCGTCATAGCCTGCAGATACAAGCTACATTAGCTAAGCTAATCTTTGTTACTGTAAATATCACTGATTATTTCTCACATTACTACATTATTTATTTTGCCTATGACTGCCTTTCATACTTAAAATTAGTGGTAACAAACTAAATGAGCCTTTAACTTGTATTTTTAATCTAAGCCTCATCACAAACAAAGTTCCTGAAGTCTGGAAATCTGCATTCGTTCTTCCATTATTAAAAGGAGGTGAGCCGTCAATCGTGAACGATTACAGACCCATATCTAAATTATGTGTTTTAGCAAAAGTGTTTGAAAAATTGGTCTGTGATCAACTGAAAGAATTCTTAGAAACAAACCCTTTTCAGTCAGGTTTTGGGAAGCAGCATAGCACTGTAACTGCTGCTCTAAAAGTTTTAAATCATGTGTTAGAGGCACTGGATTCTAAGAAAAGTTTGATGTGCTCTGTTTATTGATTTATCCAAGGCATTTGATATGGTGGATCACACTATCCTAGTAAAAATTCTTAAACTGGGCATCTCCAAAGAAGCATCTTACTGGTTTGGAGATTATTTGGCAAATAGGACACAGTGTGTACAGATGGCTGGAGTAAGCTCGAGTTTTCTTAAAGTAAACAAGGGAGTACCCCAGGGCTCTGTCTTGGGGACCATCTTATTTACAATTTACATTACTACACTGTGTGAAAATTTGCAAAATGCCTCCTACCACTTTTATGCTGATGATTGCGTAATTTACTGTTGTTCAAATTCAATTGATCAGGCACTTAAATTCATACAGGCTGCTTTTGATGAGGTGCAGAGTCGTCTTGGGCAACTAAAATTGGTCTTAAATGCTGATAAATCTAAAATAATATCTTGATGCATGCTCAATAATCCAGGTAGAAAAATCCAAA
>NW_023630517.1:0-1688 GCF_014905685.2 Nematolebias whitei | reverse complement strand
GCCTTCTCCAAGTCCACAAAGCACATGTAGACTGGTTGGGCAAACTCCCACGCACCCTCCAGGACCCTGCTGAGAGTGTAGAGCTGGTCCAGTGTTCCACGGCCAGGACGAAAACCGCACTGTTCCTCCTGAATCCGAGGTTCGACTATCCGACGGACCCTCCTCTCCAGAACCCCCGAATAGACCTTACCAGGGAGGCTTAAGAGCGTGATTCCCCTGTAGTTGGAACACACTCTACGGTCCCCCTTTTTGAATAGGGGGACCACCACCCCGGTCTGCCAATCCAGGGGAACTTCCCCCGATGTCCACGCAACATTGCAGAGTCGCGTAAGCCAACACAACCCTACAACATCCAGAGCCTTAAGGAACCCTGGGCGGATCTCATCCACCCCTGGGGCCCTGCCACCGAGGAGCTTTTTAACCACCTCGGTGACCTCAGCACCAGAGATTGGAGGGCCCGACCCAGAGTCCCCAGGCTCCGCTTCCTCAGTGGAAGACGTGCCAGTGGGATTGAGGAGGTCTTCAAAGTATTCCGCCCACCGACCCACAACATCCCGAGTTGAGGTCAGCAGCAAACCACTCCCACTATAAACAGTGTTGGTGGCATACCGCTTCCCCCCCCTGAGACGCCGGATGGTGGACCAGAAACGTCTCGAAGCCGTGCGGAAGTCGTTCTCCATGGCCTCTCCGAACTCCTCCCATGCCCGAGTTTTTGCCTCAGCAACCACCCGAGCCGCATGTCGCTTGGACTGCCGGTACCCATCAGCTGCTTCCGGGGTCCCACAGGCCAAAAAGGCCCGATAGGACTCCTTCTTCAGCCTGACAGCATCCCTCACCGACGGTGTCCACCATCGGGTTCGAGGGTTGCCGCCCCGACAGGCACCGACAACCTTGCGGCCGCAGCTCTGGTAAGCCGCCTCGACAATAGAGGCACGAAACATGGTCCACTCAGACTCAATGTCCCCCACCTCCCTTGGAACATGTTCAAAGTTCTCCCGGAGGTGGGAGTTGAAACTCCGTCTCACAGGAGACTCTATCAGACGTTCCCAGCAAACCCTCACAATACGTTTGGGCCTACCAGGTCTGACCGGCATCCTCCCCCACCATCGGAGCCAACTCACCACCAGGTAGTGATCAGTTGACAGCTCCGCCCCTCTCTTCACCCGAGTGTCCAAGACATGTGGCCGCAGATCAGATGAGACGATGACAAAGTCGATCATCGAACTGCGGCCTAGGGTGTCCTGGTGCCAAGAGCACATATGGACACCCTTATGCTTGAACAAGGTGTTCGTTATTGACAATCCATGACGAGCACAGAAGTCCAACAACAGAACACCACTCTGGTTCAGATCAGGGGGGCCGTTCCTCCCAACCACACCCCTCCAGGTCTCACTGTCATTGCCCACATGAGCATTGAAGTCCCCCAGCAGAACAAGGGAGTCCCCAGAAGGTGCACTTTCCAGTACCCCCTCTAAGGACTCCAGAAAGGGTGGATAATCTGAACTGCCGTTTGGTGCATAAGCACAAACGACAGTCAGAACCCGTCCCCCCACACGTAGGCGGAGAGAGGCCACCCTCTCATTCACGGGGGTGAACCCCAATACACAGGGACCAAGTTGGGGGGCAATAAGTATGCCCACTCCTGCTCGGCGCCTCTCACCAGGGGCAACTCCAGAGTGGAAGAGTGT
>NW_023630516.1:0-1688 GCF_014905685.2 Nematolebias whitei | reverse complement strand
CATTATACAGTCCAGAAAAATGAAAGAATCCGTTTAATTTATGAATATATATCAGCATATGTTCATTCTACATCTGGTGGCCCGTGACGGGTTCATAAAATGGACTGTATTCGTGTGACAATTGAATTATCATGTTGGCATGAAAAAAGTGCAGATTCTGCTGAGTGAAACGCTGTTTTGAGCTGAGATGCTCAGAGAAAGCTTGCAGCTAGTGATGTTTTGAAAGCTGAAATAGTGTCAATGAGTCTTTATGAAAGCTGAAATTGTACGTCTGTGGTGTGTGACAAATTTGCTGAGCTGTGGAAACGTTATTCTGTTTGAACTGTGGTCAAGACGTGACTCTGGTCCGGCTCGGTTCTGATAAATTCGAACGAGTTGTTTTAAATGGTTGGAAAGACGTTTTGAGACGGTAGCTCCGCCTCCGTGCAGCTGGGAGCTGATTCGTTACATTTTTAACAGAAAATAGTGCATTTTGACAGTTTAAAAGACGAAAAGTTGACGGACTTGTTCAGGCTAATGCTACACGCTAGCTGGAAAAACAATCCGTGATTGGTTGAAATCAGCTGCTGTGGAACGCGTTGATTCGCTGAGAAGTGAGTGACGTGGCTGCGTCACTTCCTCTGAGTCAGCGATATAAGAACCCACCCCGTTGCTGCTCTGTCATTGGTAGATTCAGTCACGTGACCCGGAAATGAAACTCGTCTTCATAGGGAATTTCAATCTGCTTTTTAAAGTTGAAAAACGCTTTAAAGTTGCATTCTGATCCACTGCTCCGTTTCTTTGAAGCCTAATCGCTGAAACTTTGTCACGTTTGAGTTTGAAATCCGTCATTAAATGGTGTTTTTGGACCACGCTAGCCGATGCTAATTTTAAGCTAACAGCTAACGACCGGATATGTGACGTGCCTACGTCACTTCCTCTGATGCCAGGTTGTAAAGCTCGGTTGAACCGAGGCCTTTTCTGTGCTTAAAATCACTAAATGAAGCTGTCACAAGTCCCCAAAAACTCATGTTCATGCAAAAAAGTTGTGCTTGTTGAAACAACGCCACGTTTTAGCTTGAAATACGTTCAGAAATGTTGATTTAACCGAGTTTAGCCGAAGCTAATTTTAAGCTAAGCGGCTAACGACAGGATGTCAACAGAACGTCCACAGGAAGTTGTCATAGGCTCCTGCTGGTAGAAAGCTAACACTGCCCCCTCCTGTAGAAACTTGAAATCACAGTTTCACTTCGTTTTAGGTTATTTTTGGTGAAATTATACGTGTTTATCCTAATGCTACGGGCATTTTTGAGTTAATAAACGTTCCTCAAGCTGAATTATAACTGTTATCTTGCATTTAAAAAGTGATTAAGGTATTTATGCAAGAAAGGTATTTACTAGGACATTTTTCATTCACTGAATTCCTCAAACGGAGATGCAAAATGAAAAATTAGAAACTTTTTAAAAAAGATACGGTCCAGCTATTCACAGAGTTGATAAAGTTTACTCATTTGCTGAATAGGTAATACACGTTTAATTGCTAGATCACTAAATAAGAGTAAATATATCAGAAAAAGGAAACTTTTATGATTTATGTTTACCACCTAAAAAATTTACATCTTCCTATTTAATTTTTAAATAGAAGATAATGGCAGGAGAAGAGGAGTATAACAGTTTTCCTGAAGGGGAGACTGATAATTCCTCATAAT
>NW_023630515.1:0-1689 GCF_014905685.2 Nematolebias whitei | reverse complement strand
GAAAGTCTCAGGATCGATCAACCTGTATTTCTGGATGCAAATCAAATGAAATGACAGTTTCTGACCATATGATCCTAAGGTCATTGATTTGACATCAGGTCAAGTTCACTACAGTCCCCCCTTTGGAAATCATCGCCTGTCCATGGGGATGAATTCCAAACTTGAACTTACGCCTTCGAATGTCCTTGAGCTTGATGTAATCCAGCAAGGAAGACCAAAGTCAAAAGTAATCCAGCAAGGAAAACAAAAGTCAAAAGTAATCCAGCAAGGAAAACAAAGTCAAGGTAATTCCACAATGCTCTTGGTAATTCCATTGTGTTGATGATAATTCCATAATGTTGTTGGTAATTCCATTGTAGCAATGCTTTAACCCCTTGGAAACAGAGTCTGTAATCCACTGGAAAAAGTCATATAATCCACAACGGTAAATCCACAACGATTGGAAGTGTTGATTAATCAGCATACAGAGGGGTACCCTTGGATTGAACTGAAGATGCGGCCACTGGATGAAGAGTGGAGACCAACGTCAGGATTGCAGGTCGCCTCCAGCGAAGGTCGTCTCTGGGCGACGTCCAGCCTGTGCCGTTCTGGTTCAGTGTGCCATGCAATTATGTGGTTTAAGGTGGGCTTACGAAAGGGATTTTACATAAGGCCTTAAACTATATGCACCTGGTGTGTAAGCTATTATGGTTGGGAACAGCTACAACTACCAGTTAAGGGGTGGAACATGCTGAAAAGGGTAACTACAGGGGTTTATACCTATATAAAAGGGTTCCAAACTATTTTTCCACTTCTAACTTGGTTTAAGTTAGCTTTACATGGCAAAATATAGTTTGGTTCAATTGTCTGTTGTCTTTTAGACGAACGACTTGAGATTGGGTGTTTGGTTTCCCCATAAATGTTTTTGGAAGTCTATGGCGAGACTCATCAAAAAGAATTAGCTATCCCCCCGAATAGAATTGTTCGAGTAGGTTCGGCTTAAGCGTTGTGAGATCAATGTAGATTATGGTACTTAAGGTAGCATTAATATACATTGACTCCGCAAAGATTGCAATTTAACAAATGAACTACATGTTGGCATGGTCAAAGGCATCTTAGTCTCTAACTTAACTACACACAAAATTCATTCTTTCCTCAGAAACAACCAAAACCAATTAAACAACGTTTCAACACCGACAAGAGTAGTGACTAAGCAACTAGAAACATCGTTTCACTGCTTCACCTCACCCTGGTTGCCAGATTCAGTCACGCTGTCCCGCTTATTTGTTTGTTTCTTTTTAGACCCGCGTGCACGAGACATAATCATACTGAGGTACGCTGCATGGCGATCTTGTTGGACTCGGAGTGACCGGAGGCCTCGGAACAGGGATATGAGTATCCCGCATATCATGAGGAATATCGTCATTAGCAGGGCTACGATTAACGTGTCTGCACTTGACCACGCATAGGCAATCGGTTGGATTGGGTTATTATTCTCGGACCTGAGAGACTTGAGAACTCGGTTTAACGGTTCCACGTCGACGACCTTAGTACCCAATATGTAGTATGACATATCCTGAGATATATTCATACATTAAACGGGTTCACTCATCTTTCTGGACTGGATGATGTCGTGCTTTGAATTTAACAGAAATGTGGACGGGAGACGTTAATTATCTTTGACTCACCAAGCGAGTGGGTCATTTATTA
>NW_023630514.1:0-1689 GCF_014905685.2 Nematolebias whitei | reverse complement strand
CAGGTGAGTCATAGTCCAATATGTAAAAGTAGAATATAAAAGTATAAAAGTAGGTTGAATGAATCACTAATGCCCTGACTAAGGTGGTCTCCCCCCTGCAGAGGGTGAAACGGCATCATCCTACACTGAAGATGGACAGAATATATCCAGTCGCCCAGACCCACACAACCACCGGTAAAACACACAGAAAGATCTCGGACTGTGTAGATGTTTTGTGAAATGCTGTTTTGTTTGAAGTACATAAACAAGAATGGATGTAACACATTATGTCCTGTTTTTTTATATTTTCATGTAGAGTGAGCTTTACTGAACCAAACATACAGAATGTCCCCAAAGATTTTGAGGTTTACATGCCCACAGTGATAAGTGAAAGCCCACCTTCACAAAATGTCTTCCAGGTGACACGTAAATTAAGGTAGGTACCTGTCAGTACAAATATTTCTGCTTTTAAAGCCTTTGTTGGTTTTTTTTACTTTTCATTTTTCAAACATATTTGGGCATATAACAGAAAGGTAAACAAACAAACAAATAAGTAGAAAAGAATAAAGAAAACCTAGAAACAAGTATACCTGAGGGAGTTTCACAGGTACATATCATTTCTTACAAAACATTGTCGTCTGTCACAGAGTGTGAACAATCGTCCCATTTTTTCCAGTATTTTCCCCCCTGTGCTGTTGTACACGGAGAGAATAAGTCATAAGTTCTATTGATCTTATCTGCTCGATAATTTGTATCACTAGAGTTGTTGTGGGAGTTTCTCTTCTGAGCCAGCACTTTGTGATGGCTTTCTTCGCAACAACAAGGATAATCCTGAATATATACAAGTCACTTTGGTGTAGTCCCCTGGGCGGTACACTAAGAAACAGTGTAGGGAAAGACTGATCCACTCTAATATCTAACACAGAGTAGATTAAGTTATTCACCTTTAACCAAAAGTCAGTTCTACCTGGACATGACCAGAATATATGAGCATGATCTGCCTGAATAGATCCACACTCCCTCCAGCAGGAGGGCTGCACAGCCGTTATCTTTGATTTCTATACAGGTGTAATAAAGAAACGGATCAAGCTTTGCCAACAGAAATCTTTCCAAATGAGTGAGTTAGTAGTGCAGTTTTCTGATATTTCTGTTTTTAGATCTTTATCCCATTGTTTTTTCACATGAAGGTGAGTTTTATTATCAGTTGAGATTAAGATTTTGTAAAATTTTCCTACCATTTTTTTTTTTTTCTACTACCACTGTTGTAAGTATCCATAAAGATCTGAACTAGGTTAGAGGGGTTTTCAGTCAGTGCATTCTGTATTTCCTTCACAAAGTAGTGACGGAGCTGGAGATATCTAAAAAAAAATCATTTTTCCCTAGACCAAAATTGAGTGAGAGGTTTTGAAAACTATCCATCTGGCCTTTAGAAGTAATATTGCTGATTGTTGTTATGCCCAGTTGCAACCACTGTTTAAATCTATGATCATGAACTGCTGGTTGAAAGTGTGGGTCGCACACTGGCCAGCCCATGATCCCAGTTTGTCTATGAAGCTGAAACATCTCTACGATTTGTAACCATATTCTGATGGATGTCCATAAACAGAAGTTCCCATGCTGAAGAAGTGATTTTGCACAGTGTACACAACCCAGTACTGAGTGCAGTGGCAGTTCAGTAAGAGAGTGCTCTAGTCCTTTCCATTTAGCCTC
>NW_023630513.1:600-1689 GCF_014905685.2 Nematolebias whitei | reverse complement strand
GAGGTGATGCTGGAGCAGAGGGAGGTGGAGCTGGAGCAGAGGGATGTAGAGCTGGAGCAGAGGGAGGTGGAGCTGGAGCAGAGGGAGGTGGAGCTGGAGCAGAGGGATGTAGAGCTGGAGCAGAGGGAGATGGAGCTGGAGCAGAGGGAGGTGAGGTCTATTTCAGGTGGCTGAAATATTCTGTTCCATCTAACTTTGTCAACTAAAGAGCAAATGTTTCCAAATTCTCAAGGATAGTTGTGTGTGATGATTGAACCTAAATCTCAAGATGATTAAAGAATCACCAAAACATTACAGAGTGTGAACTTCAAGCTGAAATCTTGTTCCACGTTCTTTGTTGTTTAAGCTTTTTTTTCCCTCAAGAGAAATAAGAGAAAAAACAGACATTAAATACCAAAAAATAGCAGCTAGAAATATCTGTTCTCCAATATTGTCATATTTTTCATTTGAACAAGATTTACCAGAAAGCCTATATTTATCTTTTCAGGAAGTTAAATTTTTCGTGTCCTGCTCTCACTAGCTTCCATCCTTCTATATTAGCAATAAAAAATATATAAATACGCATGATGTGTTGGTGGCTGACTGACATTTGTCAGGCTAAAGTGAACATGACCAAAGTTGTAGAATCTCTCGGCGATTAAGAAACAAAACAAAAAAAAACACGACCTCTATAACACCCCACACAATACCAGTTTCTTTTTTTTTTAATTTGTTTGAGGTTTTACATTTATTTATTTACCACGAGCTGTCGATTAAAATGAAAGTAACAACCGTGACACGATTATGTGGACTCGTTTTACAGAGTAATCTATCAGATGAGCCGTGAAGACGGTCGGAGCCGCCTCTCTGGTTGCAATGCGCGCTCCCGACACGGGGAACAGAATTTCACAAGGGAACAGAATTTCACACAAGACCGGGTTACTTTAGTGACTCATTAGATTGATCCAGATCCATAAAGTGAACCGGGTTAATTTAGTGACTCATTAGATTGATCCACATCCATAAAGTGAACCGGATTACTTTAGTGACTCATTAGATTGATCCAGATCCATAAAGTGAACCGGGTTACTTTAGTGACTCATTAGATTG
>NW_023630513.1:206-590 GCF_014905685.2 Nematolebias whitei | reverse complement strand
CCAGATCCATAAAGTGAACCGGGTTACTTTAGTGACTCATTAGATTGACCCAGATCCATAAAGTGAACCGGGTTACTTTAGTGACTCATTAGATTGACCCAGATCCAAAAAGTGAACCGGGTTACTTTAGTAACTCATTAGATTGACCCAGATCCATAAAGTGAACCGTGTTACTTTAGTGACTCATTAGATTAATCCAGATCCATAAAGTGAACTCGGTTACTTTAGTAACTCATTAGATTGACCCAGATCCATAAAGTGAACCGTGTTACTTTAGTGACTCATTAGATTGACCCAGATCCATAAAGTGAATCGGGTTACTTTAGTGACTCATTAAATTGACCCAGATCCATAAAGTGAACCGGGTTACTTTAGTGACTCATT
>NW_023630513.1:0-196 GCF_014905685.2 Nematolebias whitei | reverse complement strand
CTCATTAGATTGACCCAGATCCAAAAAGTGAACCGGGTTACTTTAGTAACTCATTAGATTGACCCAGATCCATAAAGTGAACCGTGTTACTTTAGTGACTCATTAGATTGATCCAGATCCATAAAGTGAACTCGGTTACTTTAGTGACACATTAGATTGACCCAGATCCATGAAGTGAACCGGGTTACTTTAGTGA
>NW_023630512.1:0-1689 GCF_014905685.2 Nematolebias whitei | reverse complement strand
ATAAGGTCCTTAAGGTCAGGATTTGACCTCAGGCCTAGTTCACTACAGTCCCCCCTTTGGAAATCATCGCCTGTCCATGGGGATGAATTACAACATGAACTTACGCCTTTATGTCCTTGAGCTTGATATAATCCAGCAAGGAAAACAAAAGTCAAAGGAGGTAATTCCACAATGTTCTTGGTAATTCCATTGTGTTGATGGTAATTCCATAATGTTGTTGGTAATTCCATTGTGTCAATGCTTTAACCCCTTGGAAACAGAGTTTGTAATCCATTGGAAAAAGTCATATAATCCACAACGGTAAATCCACAACGAATGGAGGTGTTGATTGATCAGCATACAGAGGGGTTCCCTTGGATTGAACTGAAGATGCGGCCACTGGATGAAGAGTGGAGACCAACGTCAGGATTGCAGGTCTCCTCCAGCGAAGGTCGTCTCTGGGCGACGTCCAAGGTGCCGTTCTGGTTCAAATGTGTCATGCAATTATGTGGTTTAAGGTGGGCTTATGAAGGGGATTTTACATAAGGCCTTAAACTATATGCACCTGGTGTGTAAGCTATTATGATTGGGAACAGCTACAGCTACCAGTTAAGGGGTGGAACATGCTGAAAAGGGTAGTTATAGGGATCTATACCTATAGAAGAGTGTTCCAAACTATTTTTCCATTCCTAACTTGGTTTAAGTTAGATTTACATGGTAAAATATAGTTTGGTTCAATTGTCTGTTGGCTTTTAGACAAACGACTTGAGATTCGGTGTTTGGTTTCCCCATAAATGTTTTGGAAGTCTATGGCGAGACTCATCAAAAAGAATTAGCTATCCCCCCGAATAGAATTGTTCGAGTAGGTTCGGCTTAAGCGTTGTGAGACCAATGTAGATTATGGTACTTAAAGTAGCAGTAATCTACATTGACTCTGCAAAGATTGCATTTTAACGAATGAATTGCATGTTGGCATGGTTAAAGGCCTCTTAGTCTTTAACTCAACTACACACAAAATTCATTCTTGCTTGGGGTGTTCAGAAACAATACCAAAAACCAATTAAACGATGTCTCAACATCGACAAAAACAGTGACTAAGCAACCAGTAAAACGTTTCAACATTGACAAAAGCAGTGATTAAGCAACTAGAAAACGACGTTTCGGTGCGCCACTCACTCTGGATGTCAGATTTGATCACGTTATCGCGTCTGGTAGCATTATCCTAACTGGCGTCACCCCCCTTCAGTCATGGGAGACCACGAACACGGGTGAGGACGTCGCTCCATGAGCTAAAGTTAGGTTGTCATTGAGTAGTTTTAACTGTTTGCACAGCTGAAAGAGGACTTTAAGGTCTGGATTGGAATCCAGTTCACCTTTCGATGGAGTGTATTTGTCTGGGTCAGTCAGATACAGTATCATCGAGTTGATTGCAGGATCATCCAACTTCTGAAGTTGGATGCTGTCTGCGTCAGTTGAAAATGACTTTTCATATTTTAAAAGAACTTGGCGAAGTTTGTCTCTTTCTTCATCAGATGTCAGAGCAACGACTTGGGCGACCACCTGTTCAATCTGTGATGAGACTGATAAGGGTTCTTGCTCCTTGGGGAGCTCCAACGAATCCTTTTCTGAGTCGTCGGACCTGTCTATGGGTAAGACACCATAAGTTTGAGGTCCTTGGTCGACGTCATTGGTTGAAAAAAGAGCTATGGC
>NW_023630511.1:0-1689 GCF_014905685.2 Nematolebias whitei | reverse complement strand
GCCTGAGCAGCGTTGCATTATTGTGTGAATGTTTACGAAGCATTCACACTATTGGGATCCATTTTTCTTCCGTACATTTGTCGGCATGACTCTCGTCCCATAGTTTTTGTGCTATTTCAACAAATCATAAATCAAAACATTCAGCTCTTTCAGGACAATCATGCTATGACTTTTGGTATTGGTGCAACTTTAGCTTTTTGAAATATTTAGCCTTTTCTGCCAGTTTTTTCAAAAGGAATTGAGCTCATTTTACCTCCTCCATATCTTTAGATGTGTTTACAACCTTTTACTGCTCCTTTCACATTTTGTTCTGATTCAGCTTCTTTCAGCTTCCTTGCGCAAATGGAAACATTTTTTCTACTGATTTCAGCTGTTTTTTCAGCTGTTTTGCGCTCCTTTCATCTAGATTCTTTCTGCTAACTACAAATTTTTTGTGTCTTCTAACTTCCTTCTGTTAATTTCAGCTTGTTACACTCCTTTCAGCTCATTTCTGCAAGTTTCAGCTTTTTCTGCTATTTCAGCTACCATTTAACAGTTTTGTTTATTTTAGCTTTTTCAGCTAATTCCACATATTTTGAGTTCATTTCAGCTCTTTTCACTTCCTTCTGGCAGTTAAGCATTTTTCTGCAGTTTTAACTACTGTTCAGCTGTTTTTTTTTTAATATTTTTTTTTTTACACATTTTGGCTTTTTTCATATAATTTCCACTTGTTTGTGCTCATTTCTGCTTCTTTCAGCCTATTTGGGCATACATGTTCTCTCTGCTTTGTTCTGCTACTTTAAGCCTTTTCAATCCTTTCAGCTACCATTTTAGCATTTTTAGCTAATTTCAGCTTTTTCAGATAAAATCAAGTTTTTTTGTAGTAATTTCTGCTAATGTCAGTGTAATTAACTTCTTTCTGCTAATTTCAGCTTGTTATGCTCCGTTCAGCTTTTTTCTGTTAGTTTCTGTTTTTCAGCTACTATTTGGGGGGTTTTATGTTATTTTTAGCTTTTTCAGACAATTCCACATTTTATGAACACATTTCAGCTCTTTCAGCTTCCTTCTGGTCGTTTAATAATCTTTCTACCTTTTCAGCTACTTTTTAGCTCTTTTTAGCTAATTTCAGCTGTTTTTCTGCAAGTTCTTCTACAATAAGCATTCACACTGCATTTTCACAGGAAATGCAATTTCTCTAGATATATTTATATGTGTCATAAATCCATTAGCTAATGAATTAAGATAAAAATAAAATCCTCTTCCTGTTATTACTACATAAGATAAAAAAGTGAACATGAAACTGCAGCCCTATAGCCTGACCTGCTTAACCCCGGTGAGAAGTTTAGCTGCGGCACACAGAACAGCAGCTGCAGGTTTAGTACACCCCAGAGCTCAGTGATGGTGCTATTACAACCGTATGAGCTGTTGATCTATAATGGCTGTGTGCTGAACAGTAATGTTGTTGGAAAGAGCAGGAAGGAGAAAATAAGAAGTAGTAATTTTACAAGGAGCTGGCCCTAGAGCCACAAAAGAAGGTGCAAAGTGCTAACAACTCCTTGACTCTAC
The DNA here is from genome assembly GCF_014905685.2 of Nematolebias whitei. Lineage (NCBI taxonomy): Eukaryota > Metazoa > Chordata > Actinopteri > Cyprinodontiformes > Rivulidae > Nematolebias > Nematolebias whitei. The sequence goes on along the minus strand of NW_023630511.1, from coordinate 144 downwards.
TCAACACTTTCCTTTCTCTCTCCCGCTCTCATTTTTATTTATATATTTTTTTATATAAATATACTATATATTCTATATAAATATTATATATATAATACATATTTATATAAATATAATATATATTACATAAATATAAAACACACA
>NW_023630510.1:0-1690 GCF_014905685.2 Nematolebias whitei | reverse complement strand
GGTGGGCTTATGAAGGGGATTTTACATAAGGCCTTAAACTATATGCATCTGGTGTGTAAGCTATTATGGTTGGGAACAGCTACAACTACCAGTTAAGGGGTGGAGAATGCTGATAAGGGGTACTACAGGGGTTTATGCCTATAGAAAAGTGTTCCAAACTATTTTTCCATTTCTAACTTGGTTTAAGTTAGCTTTACATGGTAAAATATAGTTTGGTGTAATTGTCTGTTGTCTTTTAGACGAACGACTTGAGATTGGGTGTTTGGCTTTCCCATAAATGTTTTGGAAGTCTATGGCGAGACTTATCAAAAAGAATTAGCTATCCCCCCGAATAGAATTGTTCGAGTAGGTTCGGCTTAAGCGTTTTGAGATCAACGTAGATTATGGTTCTCAAGGTAGCAATAATATACATTGACTCCGCAAAGATTGCAATTTAGTGAATGAACTGCATGTTGGCATGGTTAAAGGCTTCTTAGTCTCTAACTTAACTACACAACAAAATTCATTCTTTCCTCAGAAACAACCAAAATCAACTAAACAACGTTTCAACATCGACAAGAGTAGTGACTAAGCATCTAGAAACATCGTTTCACAGCTTCTCCTCACCCTGGTTGCCAGATTTCAGTCACGCTGTCCCGTTTTATCAAGGGTGGGTCCTGTGAGTTTAAACTATGGTTAATTTTATTATCCATTAGTTATCTTCTGCTTGGATGACCCTTGTTCCCACGAGGTCTGATTTTGTGATGTCTTTGTCTCCTAAGGAGTTATTGCACGCCTTGTGTTGTTTAACCTGGTTACGGTGTACCCATTTAACAGTTGGCTCTTTTTGGCCTTTACTGATTTTTATCTGGTAGATAATTGGAGACACTTTGTCGGTAATCAGATGGGGTCCAGTCCATCTGGGCATCAGCTTACGGGCGAGAGTTCCGGTCCCGGACTCTACTCTCCCAGTTTTGGGTGCAAACGTGTAGTACCAGACCCTGTCTCCCACTTGGAGTTCCTCGTGAGAGGCCTTTTGGTCGTAGTACGCTTTGCGTCCTTCAGCTGATTTTTCCAGGTTTTTCTGTGCGAAAGCAAAAGTGTTCTTAAGGTGTCTTTCCAAGTCTTTCATGTATTGTTGTGTGGTGTAGGCTGTTGCCATGGCAGCATCGCCTGGTTGGTACAACAGGTGCAGAGGGAGAGTCATTTGTCGACCCGTCATCATCTCGAAAGGAGCGATGCCAGTCGACGTGTGTGGAGTGGCCCTTATGGCCATGAGGACCAGAGGGAGTTTCACGTCCCAGTCCTTGTGGTTTGCGGCTACGTATTTTTTCAAAATACTCACCACAGTCCTGTTTGCTCTCTCAACCTGGCCTGAAGCCTGTGGGTGGTAGCCAATATGGAAGTTGGCTTTGACGCCTAGCGTCTTCCACAGTTCCTTCATTACTTCACCTGTGAAGTGTGTACCTTGGTCTGAGTTCACCCTAAGGGGAAGTCCAAACCTTGAAAATACATGATTCATTAATAACATAGCAGTGGTTTGTGCTGTGTCATTAGGGGCTGGTAGACATTCTACCCATTTGGTAAACGCGCAGGTTACCGTGAGAAAATATTTATTTCCTCTAGAGGTCTTAGTGAGTGGTCCGACCCAGTCAATCTGGAGGTCCGACCATGGAAATGCAATGCCTCTACTATGCAGTGGTGCTCTGTG
>NW_023630509.1:0-1690 GCF_014905685.2 Nematolebias whitei | reverse complement strand
ACACACACACACACACACACACACACACACACACACACACACACACACAGTTAAACATATTACGATCATCCTCTTGAAATAAAAGAGATTCTGAAACGAATGGGTTTAACTTTTATCACTTGTTCGCCGTTTTTAATATCAGTCAAACACGCTTCACCTTCACTTGGGGCTGTCGGGGGCTTTAATAATTTATCAATGAAGATATTTTATTTATCCTTACAAAATGCAGATTTGTGATGTATCCATACTGAATTCTCTGCACTGTTTGCATTGACAAAATAAGACTATTTCAGAGGTTTAACTGCAAACTGCTGCAACCAAAAACACGACAACATAAAATATAACGTGGAACATTCTTCTTCCGATTGCACAGTTGAATATTCTGTGGTTTTCTCTTTTCATAGAACACGTTAGCATTATGCTGATACAAAAAAAAAAATCCTTTTGCCTTGAGTACAATGCGAATAAAATCTGCATGCGTTGTTGTGCTTCCATTACTCATGAAATAATTTATTCCACAGAAAAGAGCCCCACCAGCTGTAGCATTCATTCATTATTTAACTGCCAGCTTTTAAAGGACACGCCAAAATGCGAAGAAGAAAGAGATGAAATCAAAAGTCAACAGTTTGTATATAAAAAGGAGAAAATGAGTAAATGTAAAGTAGTACGCTGTGACACTCACACTCACCATCAGTTGTTTCATGGAGTTGTGCTCTTCATTTTCTCGCGCTGCATTGTGGTCTTTGTGAACAATCTCCACCCGGATGTCATTTTTTGCCGACACAACTCCTTTCAGATCTGTTAAAGATGGACGACACGTACGACACATCTTAATAGGCTGCGAGGAAACCCCGTTCTGTATTTGTTGACATAATCATTTCCCCTTGTCACGTTCTGCTGTATTGTAATATTTAACAATGATCCGTGGGATGGCTTTGTTACAGCTCTTCCATTTCCCCCAAAACAATACAAAGCATTAGTAATTATTTACTCCATGCCAACACAAGATAATATTTTCCCTTTATTAAAAAAAAAAAAAAAAAAAAAGAAGAATCTCCCACAGTTTTCCAATGGTGGCTCATTCTGTTGGGGACAATGCTGAGGTAATTCTGTCATATAACAAAGTCTTACTTTCTGTCTTAATTTTGCTTGCAAGTTCTCTCTGGTGAGCACAGATGGAGACGGGCAGTGAGGGCATTACCAGGTGCACTTCCTCTGTAGTGTACAGACAATAGACATGCTGAAGGGACCAGTAAGCACAGCATGGTTCTTGGACACAGAGATGGTGGCTGACTGTCTGTAACTTGAGTCACTTGCTTTATGGGTGGGTGGCGGCGAACACAGTGCAAAAATAGTCTCAAAAGCCATTGCAGCCAGACTGAGATTGCATGAAATGAGCCCTGATCACAATCTGGCTATATTTGTGCACGAAGAGAAGATGTCCATCTCAACCAGTGACTCATTTTGTGGCAAGCACGATGCAAATTTTCACTATGTCAAAAAATTGTTTTTACCACCGTATGCCTTTGTAATGTTGAAGGGATAATGAAGTATTTCTTTAAAGTGATGTTCTGTTAAAAAAAGTTGTTTTTTTTACTTTCTCATTAGTCCTGACATCAATCATAGAGGATAAAGAAACAATCTCTATCTATCTATCTATCTATCTATCTATCTATCTATCTATCTATCT
>NW_023630508.1:310-1690 GCF_014905685.2 Nematolebias whitei | reverse complement strand
GGATTCCGATCCAGACCTAAAAGTCCTCTTTCAGCTGCGCAAACAGTTAAAACTACTCAAGGACAGCCTAACTTTAGCTCATGGAGCGACGTCCTCACCCGTGTTCGCGGTCTCCCATGACCGAAGGGGGGTGACGCCAGTTAGGATAATGCTACCAGACGCGATAACGTGAGCAAATCTGACATCCAGAGTGAGTGACGCACCGAAACGTCGTTTTCTAGTTGCTTAATCACTGCTTTTGTCAATGTTGAAACGTTGTTTTACTGGTTGCTTAGTCACTGTTTTTGTCGATGTTGAGACATCGTTTAATTGGTTTTTGGTATTGTTTCTGAACACCCCAAGCAAGAATGAATTTTGTTGTGTAGTTAAGTTAGAGACTAAGAGGCCTTTAACCATGCCAACATGCAGTTCATTTAGTGATTTTAATCTTTGCGGAGTCAATATAGATTAATGCTACCTTAAGTACCATAATCTACTTTGATCTCACAACGCTTAAGCCGAACCTACTCGAACAATTCTATTCGGGGGGGATAGCTAATTCTTTTTGATGAGTCTCGCCATAGACTTCCAAAACATTTATGGGAAACCAAACACCCAATCTCAAGTCGTTCGTCTAAAAGACAACAGACAATTGAACCAAACTATATTTTACCATGTAAAGCTAACTTAAACCAAGTTAGGAATGGAAAATAGTTTGGAACACTCTTCTATAGGTATAAACCCCTATAGTCACCGTTTTCAGCATGTTCCACCCCTTAACTGGTAGCTGTAGCTGTTCCCAATCATAATAGCTTACACACCAGGTGCATATAGTTTAAGGCCTTATGTAAAATCCCCTTCATAAGCCCACCTTAAACCACATAATTGCATGTCACATTTGAACCAGAACGGCACAGACTGGACGTCACCCAGAGACGACCGTCGCTGGAGGAGACCTACAATCCTGACGTTGGTCTCCACTCTTCATCCAGTGGCTGCATCTTCAGTTCAATCCAAGGGAACCCCTCTGTATGCTGATCAATCAACACTTCCAATCGTTGTGGATTTGCCGTTGTGGATTATATGACTTTTTCCAATGGATTACAGACTCTGTTTCCAAGGGGTTAAAGCATTGCTACAATGGAATTATCATCAACACAATGGAATTACCAAGAACATTGTGGAATTACCTTGACTTTTGTTTTCCTTGCTGGATTACTTTTGACTTTTGTTTTCCTTGCTGGATTACTTTTGACTTTGGTCTTCCTTGCTGGATTACATCAAGCTCAAGGACATTCGAAGGCGTAAGTTCATGTTTGGAATTCATCCCCATGGACAGGCGATGATTTCCAAAGGGGGGACTGTAGTGAACTAGACCTAAGGTCAAGACCTTGACCTTAA
>NW_023630508.1:0-210 GCF_014905685.2 Nematolebias whitei | reverse complement strand
TATGTCTGAAGTGATGTTTTCAAACTTGCCTTTATGTCTGAAGTGATGTTTTTAAGCTTCCACATGTGCCTAAAGGGATGTTTTCAAGCATGCCAATATGTCTGAAGTGATCTTTTCAAGCTTCCAAATGTGTCGGAAGGGATGTTTTCAAATTTTCCACTATGTCTGACGGGAAGTTTACAAGCTTAAAATCTGTTTGAAGGAATGTTT
>NW_023630507.1:0-1690 GCF_014905685.2 Nematolebias whitei | reverse complement strand
AGTAAACCATTTACCAGTGGTTTTGGCACTGTGAGCAGGTGCCAGGTCGTGCTGAAACACTAAATCTTCATCTCCATAAAGCTTTTCAGCAGATGGAAGCATGAAGTGCTCCAAAATCTCCTGATAGCTAGCTGCATTGACCCTGCCCTTGATAAAACACAGTGGACCAACACCAGCAGATGACATGACACCCCAGTGACTGTGGAAACTTGACACTGGACCTCAAGCAATGTGACTTCTGTGTCTCCTCTCTTCCTCCAGAATCTGGGACCTTGATTTCCAAAGGAAATGCAAAATTTACTGTAATCAGAGAACATAACTTTGGACCACTCAGCAGCAGTCCCAGGCGAGATGCTTCTGACGCAGTCTCTTGTTCAAGAGTGGCTTGACCTGGGGGAATGCGGCACCTGTAGCCCATTTCCTGCACACGCCTGTGCACGGTGGCTCTGGATGTTTCTACTCCAGACTCAGTCCACTGCTTCCGCAGGTCCCCCAAGGTCTGGAATCGGCCCTTCTCCACAATCCTCCTCAGGGTCCAGTCACCTCTTCTCGTTGTGCAGCGTTTTCTGCCACACTTTTCCCATCCCACAGACTTCCCACTGAGGTGCCTTGATACAGCACTCTGGGAACAGCCTATTCGTTCAGCAATTTCTTTCTGTGTCTTACCCTCTTGCTTGAGGGTGTCAATGATGTCCTTCTGGACAGCAGTCAGGTCGGCAGTCTTACCCATGATTGTGGTTTTGAGTAATGAACAAGGCTGGGAGTTTTTAAAAGCCTCAGGAATCTTTTGCAGGTGTTTAGAGTTACGTCGTTGATTCAGATGGTTAGGTTAATAGCTTGTTTAGAGAACCTTTTCATGATATGCTAATTTTTTGGGACAGGCATTTTGGGTTTTCATGAGCTGTATGCCATAATCATCAGTATTAAAACAATTAAAGACCTGAAATATTTCAGTTGGTGTGCAATGAATCTGAAATATATGAAAGTTTCATTTTTATCATTACAATTTGGAAAATAATGACCTTTATCACAATATGCTAATTTTTTGAGAAGGACCTGTATACAGTATAAATACCAAAGTAAATAAAAACTTCAGCCTATCATAGTGCATTAACCTTTAACTCAAAATAAAATACAAACTTGACAGTTTTTTAACCATATTGCTCTAACATTTGTTATATTTTCAAAACTTAACCTAATATGAAATATACACACTTAACAGTCTTAACCATATTGAGTCATATTTGGTAAATCTTTAACAAAATTTCAAAATCTGTGCAAGTCAGCACAAAAACTCTTCTGAACTGTAAGTTATAAGCCAACATAAATAAACCAAAATAAATTATATTATTTAGAACTGGCTCCAGTCGATGTGTCTCATCTGGCCTCTTTCCAACCTGTTAAAAAGAAAAATTACATTAAGTTTGTTGTACATCTTGTCTATATACAGGTCCTTCTCAAAAAATGAGCATATTGTGATAAAGGTCATTATTTTCCATAATGTAATGATAAAAATGAAACTTTCATATATTTCAGATTCATTGCACACCAACTGAAATATTTCAGGTCTTCAATTGTTTTAATACTGATGATTATGGCATACAGCTCATGAAAACCCAAAATGCCTGTCCCAAAAAATTAGCATATTTCATCCCACCAATGAAAGACAAGTGTTTTTAATACAAAAAAC
>NW_023630506.1:0-1690 GCF_014905685.2 Nematolebias whitei | reverse complement strand
AAGACAAGACAAGACAAAACAAGATAAGACAAGACAAGACAAAACAAGACAAGACAAGATAAGATAAGATAAGATAAGATAAGATAAGATAAGATAAGATAAAATAAGTGTAGATGAACATATGCTGTATATATATTCATAAATTAAACGGATTCTTTCATTTTTCTGGACTGAATAATGTCGTGCGTTGAATAATTAAAATGTGGACGGAAACGTGTTTATCTTTGACTCACCAACAACAGTGGGTCATTTATTTAAAAACGATTTAAACACATCACACATTTACATTAATTTGGCAAATTGATTTCAACAACAACTTGACTAATTTTGCAAGCTGTACAATTTGATTAACCATACGGCGATGGTTGAAAACCTCAAGCTTCACCACAGACATTTCTGGAAATATCTGGATTAATTTCTATCAAAAAGAAGAGCTTAAAGATGGAAAATGAAGTTTATCTTGAGAGAGATGGGTGAGGGAATTTGTCTGTTTTAACCAGAACAGCACGCTCCTTTGGACCAGCTTAACCCAACGGTACATTTTGGTTGAGATCTACTCTTTACCTTTGCAGATGATAGTTTCAGGGTTGGTGTAGAGCTTTCCTTTCAACTCTTCCAGCGTCTCCGTAAGAACAGCTAAACCTCGGGAGTCGTGAGATCATCCAGAACAGACATTTCATAATTCCCTGATCTTCTCTCGTTCAGCTTATTTTCTTCCTCCAGCATCCTGAATTCCAGCCTTCTGAACTCTGGAACTGCATTCTCTCAGCGTTCTCCTCAGCGTTCTTCCCAGAACTGCCGAGAACTTCTCAGAACTACTGAGCTCTCCAGAACTCGACTGGAGCTGGAACCTCTTGCAGAACTCCAGAACTGCAGAACTGCTCGAGCTCCTGCAGAACTTCTGTGAACTAGGAAGTGTTGCACCTTTTAAAAAAGGTCACTTCCGGTTCATTTGAGGACTTTCTGATTGGTCGATGGACCAACAGAGGTGTGTTTTTGTGATGTAAGGTGTTAAAAAGTCAAGGAAAAAGATTAGATTGTTTAAAAACAGACAGAAGATATTATGAAGAACTCAGACTTCGTGGAGTCAATTCTCTAGTATCTTCCTGTAAAAGTTAAACATGACATTTTTTTTTCAGTAAACTTGCAGTTGACCGAAACTTGAACTTTGACCAACTTACACAACTTGCTCATTGAAGACAGAAAATCAGACAATGCATCATTAACCTGATTTCTACTTTGAATGAGGATTAAAGTAATTATTACTGTTTCACAGTAGATTTAAAATGAGTAGTTCACTTCAACATTTAAAAATGGTTTGAACTAACACAATTTGATTATCAAACATTTGTAAAATAGTAATGATAATCGAAAGTAGTGTTCTTTCACTTGATTAATTCAAGAAAGAAAGTCTCAGGATGGGTCAACCTGTATTTCTGGATTCAAATCAATGAAATGACAGTTTCTGTCCCATAAGGTCCTTAAGGTCAGGATTTGACCTCAGGCCTAGTTCACTACAAAGACAAGACAAGAAAAACAAGACAAGACAAGATAAGATATGATAAGACAAGACAAGATAAGATAAGATAAGATAAGACAAAACAAGATAAGATAAGAAAAGATAAAACAAGACAAAACAAGACAAGATAAGATAAGACAAAACAAGACAAGATAAGATAAGACAAGACAA
>NW_023630505.1:0-1690 GCF_014905685.2 Nematolebias whitei | reverse complement strand
AGAGACTTCCTCAGTCTAAGGTGCTGTTTTCAGCTCAGTCTCTTAAACTGAGACTTAGACTGAGGAAGTCTCTTGGATGAGAGACGAAACGTTTCTAGAAATTTTTTTTGCTTTGTTTTGTTTTTGTTTTTTTGAATGTCCAGAGGACCAGATTGAACTTTTTGGGATTTTTCTACCTGGATTATTGAGCATGCATCAAGATAAGGAAATCAAATGATGTGCAAAGCCTTTACGCTATTGTTGTGAAATTTAACATGACATTTTTACATTGTGATTAATATGCTGCCTTTATAGTTTTCTCTTTATTTTGTCCATTGAAATGATGTACTGTAGTCAGCTTGTTTAGACGCAGAAACATAATTTTGGTTGTTTCGTTTTCCTCCGTGTGCTGTTTCTATTTAGCACACCTACATGTGAATACCAGTCTGCCTGAAAACATTGACCATAATTTCCAGACTATGAGCCGCTACTTTTTCCACACGCTTCGAACCATCCATCCATCCATTATCTTTACCCGTTTATTCCATTTTGGGTCACGGGGGTCGCTGGTGCCCATGTCCAGCAATCACTGTGCGAGGGGCGGGGTACACCCTGGACAGGTCGCAAGTCCATCACAGGGCCACATAGAGACAGACAAACAAGACAAACAACCATTCACTCTCTCACTCACACCTAGGGACAATTTAGAGTTACCAATCAGCCTAACATGCATGTTTTTGGTCTGTGGGAGGAAACCGGAGTACCCGGAGAAAACCCACGCATGCACGGAGAGAACATGCAAACTCCACCCAGAAGGCCCCTGGACCGGGGTTTGAACCAGGGACCTGCTCGCTGAGAGGCAGCAGCTCTACCAGTTGCGCCACCGTGCTGCCCACGCTTCGAACCCTCAAAGCTAAAACATTTAGCTTTGCCACAACTGGGTGTTCACATAGCTGCCCAATACATGTCTCTCTTGGGGGGTGGGTCCTCATGACTCAATGAGAGCACCTGTATAAATAAAGGTTAAAACAATCTGACCAATGAAATTACTGAACAAGTCACACTGGGCAAATGAAACTTGGTTTCCCCATTCCTGTTCTCCCCTCCCTGCTGTGCCCCCTCCCTGGGGGCACAACAAAGTATTTGCAGCCACTTGAAACAAGTGTGAATCGTTAATTTAAAGTGTGCTGGTGACGATTCTCAGTCATTCAGGACATGATAAATTCATAAAATGTTCAATACAAAAACAACTGGACTTTATTTGTAACAGAAGACATTTCTCTCCTCATCCGAGGAGCTTTCTCAATTCAAAGAGCAGAGAGTGAGAGATTCAGGTTATAAGGCTGAGTGAGATAAGACACACACACATGTAGATTTGGCAGTTCACACCTCAACACCTTAACAGTAGGGGTTTCTTACGATGGCCGACGGGTGCAAACGCGCAGCAAACATGTGTATGATGCAAACTCAAAAACACGCAAACACGAACAAAAAACAAACACAAACAAAAAAAAAATCCAAATGCAAGCACAAACAAAAAACACACGCAAACACAAAACAACATGCAAACAAAAAACAAACAAACACAAACACTAAAATATCAAACGCAAACACAAAAACACATGCAAACACAAATGTATCACATGCAACAACCAAAAAAAAACCCGCAGCAAACTGTGAGAACACCCGCAACCTCGCTCCACAAAAACAG
>NW_023630504.1:0-1691 GCF_014905685.2 Nematolebias whitei | reverse complement strand
CCTGGAGAAGCAGTGGAAGTGGAAGATTGAGGTCTAAGAGCCTGGGATAGCAATTGAAGTGGAAGATGGAGGTCTCGGAGCCTGAGAGAGTAGTGGAAGTTGAAAATCAAGGTTTTGAAGCCTGGGAGAGCAGTATAAGTAGAAGATCGAGGTCTCAGAGCATGGAGGAGCAGTGGAAGTAGAAGATTGAGGTATCGGAGCCAGGAGGAGCAGTGGAAGTGAAAGATCAAGGTCTCAGAGCCTGGAGGAGCAGTGGAAGTGGAAGATTGAGGTCTCAGAGCAAGGAGGAGCAGTGGAAGTCGAAGATTGAGGTTTCAGAGGGTGGAAGATTAGTGGAAGTGGAAGATCGACATCTCAGAGCATGGATGAGCATTGTAAGTGGAAGGTAAAGGCCTAGGAGCCTGGAGGAGCAGTGGAAGTTGATGATTGAGGTCTCAGAACCAGGAGGAGCAGTGGAAGTGGAAGATCAAGGTCTTGGAACCTAGATGAGCAGTGGAAGGGGCTCAGAGCCTGGAGGAGCAATGGAAGTGTCTCGGAGCCTGGGAGAGCAGTGGAAGTGGAAGATGGAGGTCTCGGAGCCTGGAGGAGAAGTGGAAGTGGATGATCGAGGTCTCGGTGCCTGGGAGAGCAGTAGATGTGGAAGATTGAGGTCTCAGAGCCTGGAGGAGCTGTAGAAGTTGAAGATTGAGGTCTTGGAGCCAGGAGGAGCAGTGGAAGTGGAAGATGGATTTCTCGGAGCCTGGGAGAGTAGTAGAAGTTGACAATCAAGGTCTCAGAGCCTGGGAGAGCAGTAGACAAGGAAGATTGAGGTCGCAGAGCCTGAAGGAGCTGTTGAAGTTTAAGATTGAGGTCTCGGAGCCTGGAGGAGCAGCAGAAGTGGAAGATCAAGGTCTCAGAGCCTGGAGGAGCAGTGGAAGAGGATGATCGAGATCTTGGAGCCTGGAACAAAAGTAGTTGTGGAATATTTAGGTCTCAGAGTCTGGAGGAGCAATGGATGTGTCTCGGAGCTTGGGAGAGCAGTGGAAGAGGAAGATCGAGGTCTCTGAGCCTGGAGGAGCAGTGGAAGTTGAAGATTGAGGTCTTGGAGCCAGGAGGAGCAGTGGAAGTTGAAGATCAAGGTCTTAGAGGCTGTAGGAGCAGTGGAAGTGGAAGATTGATATTTTGGAGCCTGGCAGAGTAGTAGAACTTGAAAATCAAAGTCTCGGGGCCTGGGAGAGCAGTGGAAGAGGAAGATTGAGGTCTCGGAGCCTGGCGGAGATGTGGAATTTTAAGGTTGAGGTCTCGGAGCCAGGAGGAGCAGCAGAAGTGGAAGATTGAGGTGTCAGTGCCTGGAGGAGCTGTGGAAGTGGAAGATCAAGGTCTCGGAACCTAGAGGAGCAGTGAAAGGTACTCTGAGCATGGCAGAGCAGTGGAAGTTGAAAATCAAGGTCTCGGAGCCTGGGAGAACAATAGATGAGGAAGATTGAGGTCTCAGAGCCTGGAGGAGCAATGGAAGTGTCTGAGGGCTTGGGAAAGCAGCGAAAATGGAAAAACAAGGTCTCAGAGCATGGGAGAGCAGTGAAAGTGGAGGATATAGGTATTGGAGCACAGGAGATCAATGGAAGTGGAAGATCCAGGTCTCAGAGCCTGGTGAAGCAGTGAAATTAAAAGATCAATGTCCCAGAGCCTGGAGGAGCAATAGAATTGTCTCG
>NW_023630503.1:0-1691 GCF_014905685.2 Nematolebias whitei | reverse complement strand
TTTTGGAACAGACAGAGAAATGTTTAGGCGAAGTGACAGAAAGCAGGTGCCAGCTCCTCTGTTTCTGTCTGAGAGGTTTTAAAAACATGACAGTTCGTTCCAATAAACTTGTTTGCGACTGTCTCCGGCTTTTGACCGACATCACTCCTTCTCATTTCAGACAGATCAAAAATGCATAATTACTCTGTAACAGACATTAACTTGATTTCTACTTTGAATGAGGATTAAAAAAAATCATTAATACTGTTTCACAGTTGATTTAAAATGAGTAGTTCACTTCAACATTTAAAATGATTTGAACTAAACACACTTTTGATTATCAAGACATTTGTAAAAATAGTAATGACAATAAAAAAGAGAGTGTTCTTTCAATTGATTAGTGCAGGACACACTTAGAAAGTCTCTGGATGAGCTTAATTTGTATTTCTGGACTCAAATAAATAAAATAACAGTTTCTGTCCCATGAAGGTCCTCCGGGTCAGATTTTGACCTGAGGCTTAGTTCACTACAGTCCCCCCCTTTGGAAATCATCGCCTGTCTATGGGGATGAATTCCAACATGAACTTACGCCTCGGAATGTCATTGAGCTTGATGTAATCCAGCAAGAGGAAAACAAAAGTCAAAGAAGGTAATCCCACAATGGTTTAGGTAATTCCATAATGTTGTTGGTAATTCCATAATGTTGTTGGTAATTCCATTGTAGCAATGCTTTAACCCCTTGGAAACAAAGTCTGTAATCCATTGGAAAAAGTCATATAATCCACAACGGTAAATCCACAACGATTGGAGGTGTTAATTGATCAGCATACAGAGGGGTTCCCTTGACTGAACTGCAGATGCGGCCACTGGATGCAGGTTGGAGACCAACGTCAGGATTGCAGGTCTCCTCCAACGAAGGTCGTCGCTGGGTGACGTCCAGTCGGTGCCGTTCTGGTTCTATGTGTCATGCAATTATGTGGTTTAAGGTGGACTTATGAAGGGGATTTCACATAAGGCCTTAACCTATATGCACCTGGTGTGTAAGCTATTATGATTGGGAACAGCTACAGCTACCAGTTAAGGGGTGGAACATGCTGAAAAGGGTAGTTATAGGGGTCTATACCTATAGAAGGGTGTTCCAACTATACCACCATAGCTAACTTTGTCTATGTTAGACTTACATGGCCACTATAGTTAGTTTACTTGTCTGTTGCCTTTTAGACGAACGACTTGAGATTGGGTGTTTGGTTTCCCCATAAATGTTTTTGGAGTCTATGGCGAGACTCATCAAAAAGAATTAGCTATCCCCCCGAATAGAATTGTTCGAGTAGGTTCGGCTTAAGCGTTGTGAGACCAATGTAGATCATGGTACTTAAGGTAGCATTAATCTACATTGACTCCGCAACGATTGCATTTTAACAAATGAACTGCATGTTGGCATAGTTAAAGGCCTCTTAGTCTCTAACTTAACTACACACAAAATTCATTCTTGCTTGGGGTGTTCAGAAACAATACCAAAAACCAATTAAACAATGTCTCAACATCGACAAAAACAGTGACTAAGCAACCAGTAAAACAACGTTTCAACATTGACAAAAGTAGTGATTAAGCAACTAGAAAACGACGTTTCGGTGCGTCACTCACTCTGAATGTCAGATTTGATCACGTTATCGCGTCTGGTAACATTACCCTAACTGACGTCACCCCCCTTC
>NW_023630502.1:1275-1691 GCF_014905685.2 Nematolebias whitei | reverse complement strand
GTGCTTAGTGTATTCTTAGTTTAGTATATTTCTTAGTTCATATATTAAATCCTTTTACTGTTATTCTTTAGAGTTTTTGCTTTTGTTGGATGTACACAGGTAAACAGTTTTGTTAAACGAGAAATAAATAAATTTTGACCTTTGACTGTGTAATATATATAATATACTGTACACATAAATAAATAATACAGTATAATATAATATATATATATATATATTATTATTATATTAATGTTTCAGACTGTCCAGCAGATGGCAGTGTTATACTTGAAATTTATTGTTTGTACTGTATTATTTTGTAATGTAATGTTTTCATTTATTTTTAGAGGGATTATAATGTAAATAAGATAAAGTTAATGTAAAATGTTTGAACTTGAATGTAAATAATAAAGACTGTAAGGCTCCCATTGCGAGCG
>NW_023630502.1:0-1265 GCF_014905685.2 Nematolebias whitei | reverse complement strand
TCTATATTATCAAAAGTTTTATTACCTACAGCTGTGGTGAGTTTAGTATTGTTCTTTACTGGTGACAGATGTGATCATGCAGTGCTCTCCAACTGATCAACCTGATGGAGTAAGCAGGTCTCTGATGGCAACAAATCAATTAAAGGCTCAACGTCCGTTAAAGGGATGCTTACTTCCTGCTGCCGTTTTAAAATAAGATCACCTTATGTTGGGAAACGGAGTTATATTCGTTTTGCAAACCTTGAAACTGTACGACCTTGTGCCATATTTGTGTTATTTCTCAGAATATGTGCTGAGTAACTCTCAGTCACCACCACGCCAGATTTTAACTTAATATCTGTAAAACTCTCAGAAACGTGGCCATTTTTTTTTTTTTTTTTGCTAATGCTGATTATTTGTGGTGGCCATGACTGTAATGCCACTTTGATTGGTAATATGTGCTGCTGATTATCCATGCTGCTCATCTCATGCTGCTGATTTATTTCATGCTGCTGTTTGTTCAGCGTGTTGTTTTGAATTATTAGTGTTTAATGTATTTCTTAGTTCATATCTTAGATCCTTATTACTGTTTCTTTTACAATTTATATTTTGCTATTGTTGAATGTAACTGGGACCCTGTGTACATAATTTCATTCCACCTCATGGATTTTAAACATAAATCTGGTACGTTCTGTAAGTGCTCAAAGTATGTGTTGTGAATGACTCTCAGCTACTACCTCACCACATTTTAAGTCAGTATATGTCAAATTAACCGACTTAAAGCCATATTTCTGCTTTTAAAAGTCAGCTCTGACGCCAAACATTAATCAGTCGTAGATGTACGTCCATTGATTACTTCCTGTAAGCTTCATGAAATTGTGTTCAGTGGTTCATGATATATTTTGCAAACCGACAGACTAAGCAAACACATTGGGTTTTTATTCAGTTGATAAACACATTGAAGGCAGGTCACACCAGCACGGATCCTTTCAGTCAGGCGGTGTCAGGAACAGTCCGCTGAGAAAACTGATGCTTTTTACAACATTCAGCGAAACTTTCCACACCCCTCAGTTCATTTTTGACTTTATTTTGAAAGTGGATGAGCTGCAGCCCTCCTCTGTGAACGAGGAAGCGTTATTAGAAATAACACTGCACTTTCCTTGACCTGGCTCTCTGACTTGAACCGCAGGAACCACATGTGCTAACCTCACACATGTGGCAGTAAAACGAAAAGGACAAAATTATGTTTTTCTTGAAAAACTGCAGCGATGGACTGATTTTTTTTT
>NW_023630501.1:0-1691 GCF_014905685.2 Nematolebias whitei | reverse complement strand
TTTTGTCCTGTTGAGCTCTCTGAATTGTCAAAAATAATAACCTCATCCAAACCATCCACATGTCTGCTAGATCCCACCCCAACCAGACTGTTTAAAGAGGTATTTCCCCTAATTAATGTCCTCATTTTGGATCTGCTTAATTTGTCTTTAATGAATGGTTATGTACCACAGCACTTTACGGTTGCTGTAATAAAACCTTTACTTAAGAAGTCTGACCTTGATTCAGAAATTCTGGCCAACTATAGACCTATATCTAATCTAACTTTCATCTCAAAAATTCTAAAGAAAATAGTTGCAGGTCAGTTGCGTGAACATCTACAAAGAAATAATCTGTTTGAAGAGATTCAGTCAGGGTTGAGAGCTTATCATAGCACAGAAACAGCACTAGTAAAAGTCACTAATGATATTCTCATGGCCTCAGACAATGGACTTGTGTCATACTGGTCCTGTTAGACCTCAGTGCTGCATTTGATACAGTTGATCACAATCTTTTACTACAAAGGCTTGAATATGATATTGGGGTTACAGGAACAGCTCTAAATGGTCTAAATCATATCTATCTGATAGATTCCAGTTTGTAAATGTAAATGATAAATCTTCTTCATACACCAAAGTTAGTCATGGAGTTCCTCAGGGCTCAGTGCTTGGGCCAATACTCTTTACTTTCTATATGCTTCCATTAGGTGAAGTTATTAAACAGCATGGGATAAATTGTCATTTGTATGCTGATGACACACAATTATATTTGTCCAATAAACCCAATGAATCCAGTCAGTTACTTAAACTACAAGCATGTCTTAAAGACATAAAAACCTGGATGACCCTGAATTTTCTCCTTTTGAACACAGACAAGACTGAGGTTTTGGTTTTTGGACCTGAGCACCTGAGGAATGAATTGTTCAGTCTTTCTCCCTCCTTAGATGGCATTAATCTGTCCTCCAGCTCTAATGTTAAAAATCTTGGTGTTATTTTTGATCAGGACATGTCTTTTATCCCCCACATTAAAAACGTTATTAGAACCTCCTTCTTCCACCTGCGTAATATCACAAAGATTAGAAACATCTTATCTAAAAATGATGCAGAAAAACTGGTCCATGCATTTGTCACGTCTAGACTGGACTATTGCAATGGTTTATTATCTGGGTGTCCAAATACTTCTTTAAAATGTCTTCAATTGATCCAAAAAGCTGCTGCCAGAGTCTTAACTGGAGTTAATAGGAGAGATCATATTTCTCCAGTTTTAGCTTCTCTCCATTGGCTCCCTGTCAAATCCAGAATTGAATTCAAAATCCTACTTCTAACCTACAAAGCTCTCAACAACCTAGCTCCATCTTATATTACAGATCTTATTGTGCCATATTTTCCTAACAGAGCACTTCGCCCTCAGGCTGCAGGTTTACTCGCGGTACCTAGAGTTTCCAAAAACAGAATGGGAGGCAGAGCTTTCAGTTATCAGGCTCCTCTCTTGTGGAACCAACTTCCAGTTTCTGTCCGTGAAGCTGACAAATTGTCCAGTTTTAAGACTGGGCTTAATACTTTCCTTTTTGATCAATCCTACAGTTAGGGTCAGCTTGCGTTTCCTGAGCTGTCCCTTAGTTATGCTGCTATAGTAAAAATAAAAGAATGAAAGGGGCCGAGACGGTGTAGGGCAGGTCAGCCGACTTGGGACCTGAAGGTCCTGTGTTCGATCC
>NW_023630500.1:0-1691 GCF_014905685.2 Nematolebias whitei | reverse complement strand
AATCCCATAAGACTCGGAAGAGCTCTGTGGTCATGTCAGGATTTTCCTGTTTCCCAGCACGGGAGCTACAACGACTCCAACTCGACTCTTTACCCGACTCTCCTCCAAAAACTCTCCGCCACTCTCTCGACACTCTCTCGACACTGGTTTGAACTAGGAAGTACCGACATTTTAAAGAGCTCTATTCCTGGTTCATCTGGGAGTTTCTGATTGGTCAATATCGACCAGACAGGGGTGTGTTCTGTGACGTAAGAGGTCACTATGAGTCAGAAAAGCAGCAAGAATGTTATGGAACAGATTGAAAATGTTTTTAGACAGACGAGAGGGATATTTAGACGAGTTGGCTGAAAACACAGGTGCCAACAGGTGCCAGCTTCTCTATTTACGTCTGAGAGGATGTAAAAACAAGACAGTTCGTTCCAACATTTGTCTGTAGTTACTCCAACCTTGGACCAACTTGCACTTGCTCATCCAAAGACAGAAAATCAGAAAAAGCATAGTTACTCTGTAACAGACCTTAACATGAATTCTAACTTTGCATGAGGATTAAAAATCATTGTTATTGTTTTCACAGTTAATTAAAAATGATTAGTTCACTGCAACATCTAAAATGGTTTGAACTAAAACACTTTGATTATCAACATTTGTAAAATAGTAATGATAATAAAAAAGAGTGTTCTTTCACTTGAATTTTCAAGAAAGAAAGTCTCAGGATGGGTCAACCTGTATTTCTGGATGCAAATCAATGAAATAACAAGTTTTGTCCCATATGGTTCTTAAGGTCAAATCCTGACCTTAGGCTTAGTTCACTACAGTCCCCCCTTTGGAAATCATCGCCTGTCCAATGGGGATGAATTCCAACATGAACTTACGCCTTCGAATGTCCTTGAGCTTGATGTAATCCAGCAAGGAAAACAAAAGTCAAAAGTAATCCACAAGTCCACAAAAAACTCATGTTCATGCAAAGAAGTCGTGCTTGTTGAAACAACGCCACGTTTTAGCTTTAAATCCGTTCAGAAATGTTGATTTAACCGAGTTTAGCTGAAGCTAATTTTAAGCTAAGCGGCTAACGACAGGATGTCAACAGAACGTCCACAGGAAGTTGTCATACGCTCCTGCTGGTACAAAGCTAACACCGCCACCTGCTGGATAAGAGGAGTATAACGGTTTTCTGAAGAAAGACTGAAACTCCTCATAACATTTTTTCTTTTTCTGTTCACCACCTGGTTCTATGTGTGATTGTTAAAATAGCGAATTTATGGAAGTAAACGGTTTAAAAAGCGTTTTAAACTGATGTTGCTATGAGACTTTTCAGAAAAATTGCAGGTTTATAAAAATTCAGTGCTTTGGAGTAAAAACACTGAGAAGCTTGGTGATCTAGTATTTGTTAAGAAATAAGCACGTTAAGTAACACTGCCAGAGAAGCATTTACTTAAGAATATTCATGAATTGGGGTAAAACCTACAATTAGGTACCCACATTTGAATAAGTTGACTTATAACAGTACTTTTGTGTAAACCCAGAGCTAAAATAGTGTGGAACTCAATGACACTTGGATACATATATTTACCTGTAAAATATCTGAAGCTGGCAATTGTTTTAACCAGAAAAAGTGCTACACAGTGAATGAACATGACAGGTGTGGTAGAAAAAGATTTTGATCCTTATGAGATGAAGGGCTGTTTAGAGGA
>NW_023630499.1:0-1691 GCF_014905685.2 Nematolebias whitei | reverse complement strand
CTTAACAAACATGAAGGGGCTTAAAGAAAGTAGCATTTCTTACTGGAATGCATGTCACCCACTACACAGCATGCCAGTAGTGACCAAAGGTCTTACATAATCTGTTAGCACGTGGAGTGCATGTTGTGGGTGACTCTCAGCTACTACCACACCAAATTTCATCAACTTCTATAACACTGACAAAGTTAAAGCCATTTTCTGTTTGCTAAGGTTGATTAGCTGAAGTGGCCATCTTGAACCAGGTTGTAGATGTACCTCCAAAAAATGAGAAAGTTCAAATGTTCATTAAAATCTGTCCAGCAGTTTAAGATATTTTGCTAACAAACGCATACACGGACAAGTACATGTCTGTCAACATAAAGAAATGTGTTTAGAAAAAAAAAAGGCAAAATGATAAATCTTTTAAATTCATTAGCATCGAATCCTTTAGGACGATTTAGCATGTTTTAGTCTGCAGAAGCCTGTGAATGATAATTTATTCTCATGAGGTGTGTTGAAGCAGCGGGGCGTCCAAAACATGCAGGATAGTGGACCTTAGAAGACCAGGACTGGACACACATTTCACAAAATCTTTTTAGCCGGGTCTGAGACCCCCCTTTTCCTGTCTGTGATACGTATTTATATAAGGCTGCATGAAGGTGTGTGAAGTCAACCATTTGCTTTTACACCTCTGAGTCGCCAAGGGAGGCAGTCACAGAACTGAAATGGTTGATGTAAGATGGACGTAAGGGCTTGAGGGCATGACGTAGGAATGACGGTTTGCATGACGAAACGGCTGCTGGTTTAGGAACAACAGACTTTCAACAAACATTGCAAGTGCAATGTTAAACGCCTCCAAGTTAAAACTTTGTTGCCGCAATCGTGATTTACTGTATTTTTCAGACCATAAGGCGCACTTAAAATCCTTTATTCTCCTCAAAAATCAACAGGGAGCCTTATAATCAGGTGCATCTTATGTATTAATTCTGGTTGTGCTTACTGACCTCCAACTGATTTTATGTGGTTATTGTGAACGAGTTGAATAAAGTTTGACTTATCTGTTTTGTTTCGCTTAAAGCGCCTTATAGTCAGAAAAATACGGTAACTTATTTAAGCTCATGTGTCGCAGAATGTAGCCACGTTTCTTATTAATTTTTAGGTAGATTGTGTCTTTTCAGCCATATAACCAAGTTTTTTTTAAGAGATTTTAAAAACGTACCGTTTATAGATATAGTAAAATTTTAACATTTTGCAGGCAACTAATGTAAAAGTCTTGCTTTAAATTGTTTTTATGACATCGTCTTCAGACAACAAAACTTATTTTCTCAAGATATACTTTTGTTTCAACATGAATGTTTGTTTTTTCTCCATCGTAAAGAAGTTCTTTCAAAATCCCAATAAAACAGGTTTCTCTTTTAACAGTGGTCAGGACCAGTGGCGCCGGAACAGGGGGGCCAGGGGGCTATTGGCCCCCCAACTTTACGGCCCTGCCTGCCAGCTGGTCCCAGACATTTACACAGACCCAACGCTGACGAGCTGTGACTCTGTTTGTGTGTGTGTCTACATACAGACAGAGGCAAAACCTACAGCATTCAGATTTGGGCCAAATCCGTTTACAAGTCACCAGATCCGCATAACCCTCACCGGAGGGTTTACGCACATGCACCAGCTCCGGGTCGGGCTGGGATCATGAGCCTGCCTGACACCTGCAA
>NW_023630498.1:0-1691 GCF_014905685.2 Nematolebias whitei | reverse complement strand
TTTTTTTTTTTTTTTTTTTTTTACCAAAAAGGTATCCCATACGTATCTTGTGACTATTGTTATGTTATAAAAATAACATAATTATATAAGTTATTACTTTATATTGTTATTATTATTATTATTGTTATTTATTTATTTATTTATTTTTGATCGTCACGTCTTTCACGTTTTAGCGTTTTATTCTTGCATCTAACCCAGTCCCGCACTCACTTAATAAAAACCTCTAATTTTTAAGCGAGTCTAATTGACACTGTTTTTAAGCGAATCACCAATTTCGCAAGATTACAGTAAACTTGGTCTTAGAGTTACAGAAGCCGACGGCGAATAAATCAAATATATCCTAAAACCCCGCTTCCTCTCTGGAACTTCGTCAAATTCCAGTTGGCTCGACCACTGCGTAATATTCTGGGACTGGTTTTAACTCTCACTCAGCTCCGCACTATACTTAAATAAACGTCCAATTTTAAGCAAGTTTAATTGATACTGTTTTTAGTTGGATCACAAATTCAACAATGTTTACAGCAAAACATGATCTCAGGGTTTCAGAGTAAGCGGCAGATAAATTTGTTACATCTATCTTAGAACCCTCACCCCCCTGTTTCAAAGCCCCCGTAGGGGCATTTGATTTGCTCGATCAATGCGTGATCATTCTGGAGCTGGTTTTACGTTTACTGTATTTTCATTTCTACGCGCTACCGATCATAAAAACATACTTATTCTGTTTTATTGAGTTCAACACACTGACTTTTAATTTGCCTATTAAAGCCCAATGACAGATTTCGATAAAAAAAAAAAAAAGGTATCTGCTTACCTGTATTGTGAAGATACTGGCGCCAGGTCAGTGTGAAGAACTCAGCTTGCCCTTCCTGCCTGCCCGAAGCAACCCATATCTCGGTGGAACCTCCAATTGTTGATTTTGATACTCCCTATAAGTCATGCAATTTGCCTCTGATATGATCCTATAGATTTTCCACAGGCTTCACCTGTACCACATTCATGAGTTCCACACCTGATAACAACAGTCTCACACCCAGGCATTCAAATATGTTATTGTCATTCACTCCTGGCTGCAGCCGTAATGAAACAACAGAAGTCTGGTACGGAACAACCCAGCAGCCAGACCCGTCCTTGCCTCACAGCAGCGCCCCCTTCCGGTCAGGATACGGAAGCACCGATCACACAAGACACCTCTGACGCAGAAACGAAGACAAAACAAAACACGCGTAAGCCTTCACCTCGTGTGTGGAACAAAGAAACGCTCCCTTCCCCCACACGAGTGCTTTACCACACACACACACACGGCTCCAAGCAGACTTTCTCCGACACACAGAAAAAAAAGAGAAAAGCAACCCTGAGCTTCCGCCCACACACAGCTCACTCCCCCCTCTCTCTTTTTTTTTGTTACGTCTCTCCCAACGCGTCCCCCCTGAAGCGTTCACACGACATACAAAACACGGCTCAAACAAAGTTATTACAACGTCCTAAAACTAATGCGATCCCCGATCACATGAAATTTGGTAAACACTACGCTATTTCACTCATTTTCTCTCAAAGCTAAAGTAATAAATGGAGTCCAGTATAGGCGGCAGTCAACACTCGCCAGAGGAGGCTCGACCCTCAGCCCCTACAGACGTTTGTGAAACACTGTAGACCTAAGTCCCGTCAGACTAAAGTTTTGGATGGCAAATCCC
>NW_023630497.1:0-1691 GCF_014905685.2 Nematolebias whitei | reverse complement strand
TCTGAGAGACCCTGCATTTCTATAGCACATTCAGAGAGAGGTATTATCCTGTTAACACTGGCAGCGGCCGTCCTCAGCTCCTCGAACGGTTTAGCTGACATAATTGTTATGTCTGCTCCACCGTCCAAGAGTGCTTCGTGTGTGAGGACACCTTCGAGTGTTACTGACAGGTACGCCTTTTTGGCGACCCCCCTTCTGATAAAGTTACACAGAAACCTTTTGGGTTTTTTCTGACGCTTCTTCACGCGTTCAGCCTTATCTGTGTAATTTTGGTTTGTCTGAACCGTCAGCACAGCAGAAGCTGTTTCTGAGTGTTCAGCCTGCGATGACTCGTCATCGTTCGTGTGTGTGTTTACCCCCCCTTCTTCCGATGAGGGGTTGTTTGAGGCAACAACAGCAATGTCTTGGTGTGTTCCACCGACATCTGTTATGTTGTCATTCGCGCCCTCAGATGTAATAGGAATTACATTACTGCAAAGTGCTCCTGGTTGGGTTCCCGTGTCAGTGTGTTTCAAAGTTTCTAACAACCTGCGTAGTTTCTCTGTCTCTTCCGAGCTCAGAGGTGTAGGGCCTTGTTTCTGGAACTTTTGTGATTTTTTCGCCTCGGTTCGTTTCATCCGAGGTGGGGGACGGTCAGGTACGTCTTGCGGGGTTTCCTTTACGTACTGCCCCTGCTGATATGGTTTCTCATATCGTTGCGTCCTGCGCCCACCCCTTTTTCGATAATCACTGTCTTCCTCTGAAAGAGGAGCCTTTTTGTCCCAGCGTGCACCTTCAGGACGCGGTTTGTTAGCTTGAACAGACTGTTTTCTCTCTTTCTTCCTAGGAGGAGGCGGCGAAGCACGTCGTCCTTCTAGTTCAAGAGGGAGGGGTTTAACCTTTACACTAGGAAACACTTCTATGGGCGTCTTAGTATGAGAACATGCTTCAAACACATTCACAGCACACTGCTTAATCTCACTGATGGATTTTTCTCTGAAATTTGCCATCATATGTACTGATTTTTTAAAATCAGAGTGGAGATTTTTGCTGAAAACAAACTTAAAACCATCATCTTCTTCCATTCCGGTCTCATTTCTGTTACCAAAATAAGCTTGGAAGATTCTTTTGTAATAAACTTTTGGATGTTCAGTTTTTCCCTGCGTGACCTTGTCTGCAGCCGGGAAACCAGCAGGTCCCGTGCAGGGGTCGTACTCTCTGATCAAAGCTTCACACAGAAGGTTGTAATCCCTCTTCGTTGCATCAGGTAGACGCTCGATGAAGGTGAACACCTCTCTGTCCGAAGTGAGCCGTATCAGACTGATCTTATCCTCTGTCGTAGCATTAGGATAAGAGCCCAATCTGAACTCCAGATCTTTGAGATACGCTTTTGTTCCAGCTGACCCCATGGGTCCGGGAACGAAGCGTTGTACATATTTTGAGATCTTCTGCAAATCATCCATTGAAGGAGACTGTATCACCGGTCTAACTTGTGTGACTGGTGGTGCAGACTGGTCAAGGCCTGCCCCTACCGCCCATGGTGGGGGTGGGGGTGGCTGATAAGGGTTGGTAGGAGGAGGTGCATATTGGTGCAGGTCTGTCCCCACCCTCCGAGATGGGGGTGGAGAGGACTGCATGGTGTCAGGAGGAAGAGGTGCAAGTGGGTGCAGGTCTGTCCCTACCACCCGTGGTGGGGATGGAGATGACTGCAT
>NW_023630496.1:0-1691 GCF_014905685.2 Nematolebias whitei | reverse complement strand
CACCCAATGCTCTTTATTAAATAATTACTTCACCAGACATTAAAAAATATCAGTAAAACCAAGCACACAAACAGAACTAGTACTTTTGCACACCACTGCTTAACAGGTAACAAAAAATTAATTTTGTTTTATTATTTTTGTTTGTTTTAGTTATAACAAATCAGATTCTTCAAAGGTCCAAAGGACAAAAAAAAAGCAAAAAAATGTATTTATGGATACAGAAAACAAACTGCTTGCAGAACTAAAGTGCCGAGAATGTAAATTTACACTTAATTAACTTAATTAAAATAAAGCACTTTGTCGCAATCGTTACAAAATTTAAAAAGTACATTATTTTGTATAGGTAAAAATCTTGAAGAAGTTTATCCCTGTACCATCACTGCAAATGTAAAAGCATTTCTCCTCAACACATACAGGTCCTTCTCAAAAAATTAGCATATTGTGATAAAGGTCATTATTTTCCATAATGTAATGATAAAAATGAAACTTTCATATATTTCAGATTCATTGCACACCAACTGAAATATTTCAGGTCTTTAATTGTTTTAATACTGATGATTATGGCATACAGCTCATGAAAACCCAAAATGCCTGTCCCAAAAAATTAGCATATCATGAAAAGGTTCTCTAAACAAGCTATTAACCTAACCATCTGAATCAACGACGTAACTCTAAACACCTGCAAATGATTCCTGAGGCTTTTAAAAACTCCCAGCCTTGTTCATTACTCAAAACAACAATCATGGGTAAGACTGCCGACCAGACTGCTGTCCAGAAGGCCATCATTGACACCCTCAAGCAAGAGGGTAAGACACAGAAAGAAATTGCTGAACGAATAGTCTGTTCCCAGAGTGCTGTATCAAGGCACCTCAGTGGGAAGTCTGTGGGAAGGGAAAAGTGTGGCAGAAAACGCTGCACAACGAGAAGAGGTGACCGGACCCTGAGGAGGATTGTGGAGAAGGGCTGATTCCAGACCTTGGGGGACCTGCGGAAGCAGTGGACTGAGTCTGAAGTAGAAACATCCAGAGCCACCGTGCACAGGCGTGTGCAGGAAATGGGCTACAGGTGCCACATTCCCCAGGTCAAGCCACTCTTGAACAAGAGACTGCGTCAGAAGCATCTCGCCTGGGACTGCTGCTGAGTGGTCCAAAGTTATGTTCTCTGATTACAGTAAATTTTGCATTTCCTTTGGAAATCAAGGTCCCAGAGTCTGGAGGAAGAGAGGAGACACAGAATTCCCATTGCTTGAGGTCCAGTGTCAAGTTTCCACAGTCACTGGGGTGCCATGTCATCTGCTGGTGTTGGTCCACTGTGTTTTATCAAGCGCAGGGTCAATGCAGCTAGCTATCAGGAGATTTTGGAGCACTTCATGCTTCCATCTGCTGAAAAGCTTTATGGAGATGAAGATTTCATTTTTCAGCACGACCTGGCACCTGCTCACAGTGCCAAAACCACTGGTAAATGGTTTACTGACCATGGTATTACTGTGCTCAATTGGCCTGCCAACTCTCCTGACCTGAACCCCATAGAGAACCTGTGGGATATTGTGAAGAGAAAGTTGAGAGACGCAAGACCCAACACTCTGGATGAGCTTAAGGCCGCTATCGAAGCATCCTGGGCCTCCATAACACCTCAGCAGTGCCACAGGCTGATTGCCTCCATGCCACGCCGCATTGAAGCAGTCATTCATG
>NW_023630495.1:0-1691 GCF_014905685.2 Nematolebias whitei | reverse complement strand
TATATATATATATATATATATATGGCTCTGTCTTTGTATGACAACCCAGTGACAAGGATGTCTGCAGCGCAAGCGCAACGTTATGACGTCACGCGCGCTGTTGAGTTTAGATTTGTGAAAATTGACAAGTTAGCACTGTTTGAGTGTTGTCATTGTGTTAGAATAAACGTCATGAATAAATATGACATTAAACATAATCCAAGTTGAAGTGTTACATCATTTTCAGCCCCATTTTTGGCATCTGCATTTGGTAGCAAGCCAAAGTGACAAATGTAGTATTTTAATTCCACAGCAGAGAAAGCTACGTAATCTCTGTAAGTAGAGGGGAAAACATCAGTATTGGTATTGGGTTTCAGCCAAATAAGTTTTAACATATCGGCATATCGGCCAAAAATCCAATATCGTGCATCCCTAGTATCAACACATCAATATTACCAGAGTTCTCTGTCCTAAATGGCTCTTCCTGAACGTTACTGTTTGGCTGTTTCTGTTGGTAAATCAATGAATGCAACAGTTGGCAGATTCCCACTAATTCTACGTATACAGTTGCAATTGAAGGTCTCATTAACCATCAATATGACCAAAAGATTATGCAGAGTTTGTTTCTAACTTTATGACATGCAACGTGTCCCTTTAAACATTACAAGAAACTAATAAACAAACTTCCTCTTTATGTTGGGTAAACACAGTAGACAGCTGACAATAAATTAAACATTTCTACAGTAGCTTTAAACAAAAATTTAGGAAATGATACGGAAGTAGATGTGCTCGTCCATGTTTCATAGTTGCTTTTTTGAAAAATATATATTTAAGAGACCTGAAACCTAAATGTCCTGATCCAACCCATGAAATTCCCTTAGAATCTCCATGAAGGCCTCTTTTAGTTGGTCTGTAATGAGCTAACCGAGGGCAGTGAAGCCTGGATCTCACCGGGTTATGACTGTTGCTAAAAGAAATAAAATAAAATAAAAAATAGAAAATGGCGTTCCTAAATTTGAAAATGTCAGAAAGTTCTTGAGGTTAAGAGATGACAGCCTGAGAGAGTTGTGTAGTTTGGATCAGCTCTCACATCCACAAGCCGTTCACAAAGGTGCTCCCCAAGGCTCCACACTTAGTCCAACTCTTTTTACAGTTTATATCAACAACGCGTTCTAAGGGCCTCATGTTCATTTGCAAGAATTTTTAACATGTGCATAAAAAGTGCTAAGCAAGTTCTTGCAAGGTGGCTCAGTTGGTAGAGCTGTTGCCTCTTATTGAGATGGTCGTTAGATCAAATCCCGGCCAAGGACATTTATGGGTGGAGTTTGCATGTTCTCTCTATGCTGCGTGGGTTTTCTCCAAGTACTCCAGTTTCCTCCCACAGACCAAAAACATGCATGTTAGGCTGATTGGTAACTCTAAATTGACCCTAGGTGTGAGTGAGAGAGTGAATGGTTGTTTGTCTCGTTTGTCTCTATGTGTCCCTGTGATGGACTGGAGACCTGTCCAGGTGTCCCTGTGATGGACTGGAGACCTATCCAGGTGTCCCTGGAATGGACTGGAGACCTGTCCAGGGTGTCCCCCGCCTCTTGCACAATAACTGCTGGATATGGGCACCAGTGAACCCCACAACCCAGAAAAGAAGAAGTGAATGAAGACGATGGATGGATGGATGGATGGATGGATGGATGGATGGATGGATGGATGGATGG
>NW_023630494.1:0-1691 GCF_014905685.2 Nematolebias whitei | reverse complement strand
AACAACTACTTACTACTTCTACTACTTTTCCTACTTTGCAGTTTTTTACTTATCGCAGGTTTTCAGGGTACGGATCCCCCGTGATAAACGAGGGACTACTGTACTAACTTCTGTCTTGTTGTGTTGCTGTATCTAGGTATAAGAAAGGTCACTATTGAAAATTGGGTTGCCACATCAAAATCCAAAATGGCTGCCGCCTGATATTCATGTAAACCAGCTAACCCCATCATTTGAGGAAATTATGTTTTCTAGTTTTTATGTTGCTTAAAAAAATACTTTTCTCAGATACTGGGGTGGCTGAAGATTGATTTACGGTGGACAAGGCCACCATTGGCCACCCCCTGGCTCCACCACTGCATCTGGTGGTGGATAAAATTGCTCTCTCTGCTCTCCAGGATCCGTCAGTCTGTGCTGCCAGAGACGAGCAAAATCTTCATCCAAATTGAATTTCTTGCACCAAAAACATTAAGGTTTACTTGCATTCCATGTTCATTTTCAGTCCAGAAAAACACTCATCTTGAAAGCTACAAACATTCACTACTCAAATCCCTCAGCGACGGGGGGCATCGGAGTTTCTGTTTTTAGACCATATCCACAACATAAAATAAGCTAATGCATAATGTTTATTACCTGCCACTGTAGTGTTAGCAAAATAATTCATAAATCGTGGGACAAAAGTTTTGAAGACTCCTAGAAATAAATTATTAAATGTACATCTTCATGTGATTAACACAGAGAGTTGACCTCAGCCCACCTAAAAATGACATTTTCACAGATATTGAATTTGGTATTTTGTTTACTTTCGCCAGATTATTCTCTCCTACACAAGTGTGGAGTATGTTTGTTTGTTTGATTGTGTGTTAACAAGCATTTTAGCCGGTCACTCCGGGGTACCGCCGCCTCATTAAATGCTTCGCAACACTCGGGTCAGAGTGGCTCCTTCTCACATGAACGAGGAGCAAATGAAAAGCTTTTCAATGCGATTTGGGGAAAACAATAAACCCAGGAAACTCTGCTTATGGAGGGAGGGATTTATGATGTGGGACTTGAAAACTGAAGTGCGAGCGCAGACTGTTGGAACACAATGAAATCAGTTTGCATCTGCAGGGAGGGTAATTGGATTTATTGTTGAATTTGCTCCGAGCTATAAAGCTGTCACAGGCTCAGGCCTTGGAGCATCAAGGACGTTCCCTCTCTGGAGGCTGCACCGTGACGCTGAGGCAGAAGAAAACAAAGTGGAATGGCGTGAACGAAGAGCGGAGATGCTGAGCAGGAAACTGGAGAATCAGGGCCTTCAGAGTGGCTTCATCCTCAACATGTTAAATTATTTCAGCAGTTGAGTAAACTTAAAACTGTGGAGGAGTGGAGGAACGTGGAAATAAATAAAAAAAACCTCTCTCCTCCCCCACAGTCTTAGTAAAGCTTTGATGAGGAGAAAGAGCTTTTAGCAGGGAGCGAGTTTAAAGAAATCTGCGAGCTCTTTCACAATCGGGCAGGTGCCGTAGATGGTTTCGGGTTTAATTAAGTCTAATGTGTGATGAGAGCGGCGGAGCACCGTCAGCTGCAGGAGGAGAGGAAGAGGCCTTTCTGAGCCATGACCTTATTTTACATGTTGAAGTTAATGGAAAGGAACAAGCTCTGTCATCACAGCCCCCCCCCCCCCCCACCCCCCCAACCTCGACCCAGGGATT
>NW_023630493.1:0-1692 GCF_014905685.2 Nematolebias whitei | reverse complement strand
TGGCCGTTTTTCACTTTTCGTACACGGCGAATTTGAACGAACTCCTCCTAGGGATTTCGCTCAATCGGTTTCAAACCTTCGCCATTTTGCTCAGTAGGCATGGGGGACCTAAAGTTATCAAAACGGTGCAAATTCACGCATGTTGAGGGGGCGGGGCCGGACCTCAAAATTATGCTTCACGCCAAAAATTTCCAAACGCTACAACTTTCACAATGAAAAACAGATTTGTACCAAATTTGGCACGAGTCATGCCTGTTCCATGCCCGACGATACCCTGAGGTCAAATTTTGACGTCATCAAAGCCCCGCCCCCTCAGAACAGGAAGTGACTTTTTTTGCTTGGAATGCTCCCTCCCTGACACTCTTGACCCAATCAGGATGATCCTGTGTCAGAAGGCAGATAACAAGTTGGACTGACTTGCATTGAAGCGCAAAGCGTTTCCCCTGGAGGATGTGGGCGTGGCGGCGTGGCGAAGTCAGAAGTGACGCCGTTACAATACGTTTGGCTCTAAATTCCACAGATTTGATCCGAGGTTCATGAAATTCACTATGATCGATAATTGCCCGCCCCTTGAACAGGAAACCATGATAATTGCGCAATAGCCTCTCTAGCGCCCCCTAGAATATTTTAAAACCTCAGCCCCAAGCCATTTTTCGACCGATAAATCTGAAACTTGGTGAACATGTGTATCTTCTCAGGACCTATGAAAAAGTCTCTTGGAGCTCTGATCCAAAACCAACAGGAAGTCGGCCATTTTGGGTCAAAGGTTAATTTTTGGGCGTTTTTAACGGTGAATTTTAACGAACTCCTCCTAGGGATTTTGAAGGATCGACTTAAAACTTGGTTATTAGGCCTTTAAGACATTGAAGAGTAAAAGTTATCAAAAGCTTTCGGTTTCGTTTTGTTAAAGGGGCGTGGCCAGGCCTCAAAGTTGAGCTTCACGCCATAAATTTCCAAACGCTACAACTTTCAACTTGAAAAACACATTTGCACCAAATTTGGCACGAGTCATCCCTGTCCCTTGCCCGACGATACCCTGAGGTCAAATTTTGACGTCATCAAAGCCCCGCCCCCTCAGAACAGGAAGTGACTTTTTTTGCTTGGAATGCTCCCTCCCTGACACTCTTGACCCAATCAGGATGATTCTGTGTTAGAAGGCAGATAACAAGTTGGTCTGACTTGCTTTGAAGCGCAAAGCGTTTCCCCTGGAGGATGTGGGCGTGGCGGCGTGGAGAAGTCAGAAGTGACGCCGTTACAATACGTTTGGCTCTAAATTCCACAGATTTGATCCGAGGTTCATGAAAATCACTATGATCGATCATTGCCCGCCCCTTGAACAGGAAACAATGATGATTGCGCAATAGCCTCTCTAGCGCCCCCTAGAATATTTTAAAACTTCAGCCCCGAGCCGTTTTTCGACCGATAAATCTGAAACTCGGTGAACATGTGTATCTTCTCAGGACCTATGAAAAAGTCTCTTGGCGCTCCGGTCCAAAACCAACAGGAAGTCGGCCATTTTGGGTCAAAGGTTAATTTTTGGGCGTTTTTAACGGCGAATTTTAACGAACTCCTCCTAGGGATTTTGAAGGATTGACTTAAAACTTGGTTATTAGGTCCTTAAGACATTGGAGAGTAAAAGTTATCAAAAGCTTTCGGTTTCGTTTTGTTAAAGGGGCGTGGCCAGGCCTCAAA
>NW_023630492.1:0-1692 GCF_014905685.2 Nematolebias whitei | reverse complement strand
CAGAGACTGTTATTTTCATTGATCTGAATAAGTCTGGGCCATCTGATAGATTTGAGGTCACCTGGTTCACTACAGCTGCCCTTTTACTCCACTGCGGCCTCTCGTGAGCTTGGCCAAAATCTTATCTTTCCCTGGCCAGAAGCCCCCTGATTTTATTAATGCCCTCATCAGGAAGTGGAGCCCAGAGCTTCTCTTTACTAACAAACAAATTAGCCTTTGTATCCGAGTGGCTCCACCCCCTCCTCCCTCGCTCCCCGGCTGCTAGAGAAGCTGGAGGAAAATTCTCAATGAAACAAAGAAGACATGCAGCTCGATGGCTCACAAGTAGAGCCCAGGGGCATTGGCGTTGATTGGAGAAAGCAAATACTATTTTCCACGGGAGTAATTGTTTCCTATCTAAATTTGGACAAGTCAAACACCCCGTCAGGAGCAAATATAGCCCATTCATCCTCATAAACAATGTGGCTTCTATTTTAGGCCGAAAGGTTTGAACGAAGCACAACAAACGTGGCTCCCATTGTCGCTGCGAGTTCACACGTACAGTCGTTCTGAGTTTATATATATATCCATGTTATACACAGTCCGTTAAACATTCTTCCAACATTCTGCAGACACAACCAGTAGTTACTGAACGCTGTTTTGTAACAGTGTTTGTTTGCTTTCTGGTCTTTGTCCTCGTAGCAGCTGAATACTTTACAAAAACTCTCATCTCTGCATCAAGCGGCTGCTTCAGAAGCGCAACACTTTTTTTGGAAACATGCGAAAAGTCAAGTTTTATAAAGGATTTTTTTGCTAGGTTATTAAATGATGGACGGTTTTGCTTACAGTGTTTTTATATTTAGAAGTTCCTATTCTTGCCCTTTTCAGATGATTTGTGTGAAAGGCCTTCTTTAAGCTGCCTGTAGTAATTCAAACATAAAGCAGTCAAGCTGGCCGTGTCCCGTGATGATGTGTGCTCACACACATGAAGCCAGAATACCAGAAAGAACGGTGTTGTTGTTTCATGCTATCCTTTGGTGTGCACATACTCACCAGCTCAGTTCTGTGACTACCACCATCACCAGCTCAGAGGCTTATCAAATGTGAATCAGCATCAACCCTTTTGTCTTGGTTGTTTCCCACATGACACAATGCAAGAAGAAGGTGTCTCGGTCCTGGCTTGAAAGTTTTCTGTGAAATAGGTTAATGAAAACCCTGACCTAGTTTCATTTACGCTTCATATAACACAACTGAGAAGTCGCACTATTGAGTAAGAATACGCAAGATAACGTTTAATAATGATGAATGTAGAACAATACACAGCAAGCAATCTAATAATAAAAAAAACTTGTTTCGTGGAAGAGGTTGTACACAAATATGAGAAACAAGGTTCCACTTTTTTCTGGTGAAACGTTTCTTAAATAGCTGAGCAGATGAAAAGATTTCAAAGAATACAACAATTTATTAATTATTAAAGTTGCTTTTCTAATTTAAAATAAAACAAAGTTGACGTGTTGAATATTGCCATTGAGCTAATTATGTTAAATTAGCTTT
This sequence comes from Nematolebias whitei, assembly GCF_014905685.2. Classification (NCBI taxonomy): domain Eukaryota; kingdom Metazoa; phylum Chordata; class Actinopteri; order Cyprinodontiformes; family Rivulidae; genus Nematolebias; species Nematolebias whitei. Next base: position 159 of record NW_023630492.1, on the reverse strand, counting down.
ATTGACTCTTTAATATAAAAAAAAATGCATAAATAAAGCTTATCAGAAAGAAACGATATAGGAATGGACATTTATTTTTAGATAATTTCATAAAAATTCATCCGTCCGTCCATCCATCCATCCATCCATCCATCCATCCATCCATCCATCCATCCATCC
>NW_023630491.1:875-1693 GCF_014905685.2 Nematolebias whitei | reverse complement strand
GGGGGGGGGGGGGGGGGGGGGGCACCCTGGACAGGTCTTCAGTCCATCACAGGGCTACAAGTAAGAATATTTAATATTTATTTGAGGTAATTTAGCGAGGGGAAAAATAAGGTGAAACTTTACACATACTGTGAAAAAGTATTCGCCCCTTACAGATTTCTTCTGTTTTTGCTGATTTGTCGCTCCTGAATGTTTCAGATCATCAGACAAGCATTAATATCAGTCTAGATTAATACAAAATTTAGTTTTTAAATGATGATTTCACATGATAATATAACATTACCATCCAAACCAACCTGTCTAATTTAAAACTGCATTAAAAAAACTTCCTCTTTACTAGAGTTTGGTATTTTCCTTTTGTCTTAAAGAGTAAAAAATACCAATAAATGTTCATTTATTATAAAAGAATTGGATGTAACAAATAACACATTTACTTATATAGTGTTTAATGTAACAGTTTAAGTTTTATGTTTTTTGTTCAAGCTTTAAGTTTGTGCCTCAGGGCAAATTGTATTTAATGGGAGAAGAAGCAGAAATGTTTCATTTGACTGTGGCAGACGCACACCTCTGGCTTAAAGGGCTGATCAAAGTGACTTTGAAGGTGACTTAAAGGAAATTAAAAAACATTTTGTACTTTTATTTCTCATTTATTTATTTAATTTTATCAGGAGAACTCATTGAGATTAAAAATCTCTGTGCAAGAGTGTCCAAAACTGGCAACAAAACTGAAAGTTTCATAAAACAAACTTTAACAGCAATATCCATCCATCCATCCATCCATCCATCCATCCATCCATCCATCCATCCATCCATCCATC
>NW_023630491.1:0-775 GCF_014905685.2 Nematolebias whitei | reverse complement strand
CCATCCATCCATCCATCCATCCATCCATCCATCCATCCATCCATCCATCCATCCATCCATCATCTTTACCTGTTTCTTTCTTTTCAGGTCGCAGGGGTCACTGGTGCCCATGTCCATCAGTCCCTGTGCGAGAGGCGGGGGACACCTGGACTGGTCTCCAGTCCATCACAGGGCAACAGCTATAACAATTAATAATAATACTAATAACTGTAACAATAACTGTTAGTTAATTAATAGTTAATTAACAAGTAGGTAATTAATAAAATAAACCATAATTTTGTATGATTTCTGGTCATCTTTGCACTGATTTAAACAACATTTTATTCTAAATTTCCTTTGCATAATTATAATAAAACAAACCATTCGGGATGACATTTTTATGCAGCATGTAGAGTCCATCCGTACTGTATTTGTACCTAAAAAAATAAAATAGTCATAAATTCCTCCCACGCTGATAGATTTTGTCGTATATTGTCGTGGGCTGTGATGCTGTTGTTAAATTTAGGCGACATTTTTATGCCTTCAAACACAATTTTAAGAAATATCTTGGATAATAAAATACTGAACGCTTCTGCAGAACAGCCTGAATAAATATCAGTTTAATGAGAGTTTTTATTTTTATCAACAAAAACTGTGAAAATTAACATCCATCCGTCCATCCATCCATCCATCCATCCATCCATCCATCCATCCATCCATCCATCCATCCATCCATCCATCCATCCATCCATCCATCCATCCATCCATCCATCCATCCATCCATCCATCCATCCAT
>NW_023630490.1:0-1693 GCF_014905685.2 Nematolebias whitei | reverse complement strand
TTTATAAGATATTTGTTTCTAAAAGAAAGCTCCTACCTAAAGTTCCTTCAAGCACCCTGCAGATGTTGGATGCTGTCTACCACGGTGTGCTAAGATTCATAACTCGCTGTAACTACCGTATCCAAAATTACACCCTGTATTCACTGGTTAACTGGTCATCATTAATTTCATGTAGACTCTCTCACTGGTACATTTTCATCTTTAAATCACTTCTTGGTCTGTTGCCTTCATACATCTCCTCCTACATGTCTCTGTGTGAGTGCAGCTACAGCGTGCGCTCTCAGGACATTATTACCTGCAGTGTTCCCTCAGTGAGGACTGAACTTGGCAAAAGGGCCTTCTCCTACTCCGCTCCTGTTTCCTGGAATATCTTGCAAAAAGATCTGAAGCTCTCGACGTTGACCTCTCTATTGCCCCTTTTCCACAGTTCTTCCTTGATCCTGCTTTACCCTGCTCAAGCCGTTTCCGTGTTCTTTTCCACAGGGCCTTCTTCGTGGAACCGGTCTGTTTTTTTCAGTACCTACTTCTTTGCGGTTCCATTGAGGCCAAGCAGGACCATAAAACGTGACGTCAGCGCACTGTCGGTCACTGATTGGTCAGGGGCCGGATTCATTGATCAGAGGGCGGAGTTTCAGAAATTTCCACCGCAACCTGATCTGCCATTTTCTTTTTAACCCGCGATTATAAACAACTCAAATCTGGAGGAACGTATTTTTGAGTATTTTGAAGGTATAAACACGCAATAATGCCACAAATGTGGTCAAATACTGAAGTTCAGGCGTTTGTGTGTTTGCTGGCCGACGAAAAAGTTCAGAGCGATCTTGATGGAGCGACACGTAACAAGAAGATTTTTGAAGAGGTGTCGGTGCATTGATAATAATGATCCGCCCACTAAAGGGGCACTAATGGGCACTGTGGAAATAGAAAATGAAGCGATCCAACCTGTACCGATCCAATAAGGGCCAATAAGGGCAGAGCCGAGCAGGACCTATGGAAAAGATGCATAAGTGGCTTTAAACATCTGCTAAATTCATGGAAAAAAAACAATGCAGACATGTTCCCGTTTTTAGTTTTTTACATTCCTTTACAATGTAGCTGTTTCTGTTTTGTATTTTTAATAACATTTTCTTTCACTTGTTCTTCTCAATTTGTATACATCATTTGACTGTCTACTGTTGTCATCACTCTTTGTTAAAAACAGGTATCTCTTGTAAATGAGTCCCAGATGCTCAATGGGATTAACCTGCATAAATAAAGGTTGAATGAATACCACAACTGCAAAAGTTATCTGAACATGAAGAACATTTTTAAATACTTGAGAATAAAATGTCTAGTCCGTTGTTTTACTCTCAATTTGTTGTTAAGCTGTTTTCTGTGTGCGCCAGTGTGAGCTCTCAGGCTTCTCACCTTATGATCTCATACTTTATGATAATCTTCAGAGATTATTCAGAGTAATTGTTCTCTTCTAATTTATGTTGGCATGGTAGCACAAAGCTGTAACATCAATCCAGGAAGAGGATCCTTAAGGGTAAGAGGAGTGGAGTAGAGTTGATTGGAGTGGCTCATTCTGCCACCTAAAACAGGCTGGTACAAACAGAGCTGTTGGGACTTCAGGAAGTGTGCCAGCATGTGGAAAAAAGGACAACTGTCCTCTAAGAAATACAGAAAATAGCACAAATAATGTCTAAATTCT
>NW_023630489.1:0-1693 GCF_014905685.2 Nematolebias whitei | reverse complement strand
GCCTGGGAGAGCAGTGGAAGTGGAAGATCGAGGTCTCGGAGCATGGAAGAGCAGTGGAAGTGGATGATCGAGGTCTCAGAGCCTGGGAGAGCAGTGGAAGTGGAAGATCGAGGTCTCATAGCATGGGAAAGCAGTGGAAGTGGAAGACAGAGGTCTTGGAGGCTGGAGGAGCAATTGATGTGGAAGATCAAGGTCTCAGAGCCTGGAAGAGCAGTGGAACTGGAAGATCGAAGTCTCAGAGCAAGGAGGAGCAATGAAAGTGTCTCGGAGCCTAGGAGTGCAGTAGAAGTGGAAGATTCAGGTCTTGGAACCTGGAGGAGCAGTGGAAGTCAAAGTTCGAGGTATCAGAGCATGGAGGAGCAGTGGAAAAGGAAGATCGATATCTCAGAGCCTGGATGAGCATTGTAAGTGGAAGGTAAAGGCCTAGGAGCCTGGAGAAGCAGTGGAAGTGGCAGTTTGAAGTCTCAGAGCCTGGGAGAGCAGTGGAAGTGGAATATGCAGGTCTCAGAGCCTGTAGGAGCAGTACAAGTTGAAGATTAAGGTCTCTGAGCCAGGAGGAGCAGTGGAAGTGGAAGATGAAGTTCTCGGAACCTAGAGGAGCAGTGGAAGGGGCTCGGAGCCTGGGAGAGCAGTGGAAGTGGAATATCGAGGTCTCAGAGCCTGGAGGAGCAGTGGAAATGGATGATCGAGGTCTATGAGCCTGGGAGAGCAATTGAAGTGGAAGATCAAGGTCTCAGAGCCTGGGAGATCAGTGAAAGTGAAAGATAGTGGTCTTGGAACTATTGGAGAGCAGTGGAAGATCGAGGTCTCGGAGCGTGGAGGAGCAGTAGATGTGGAAGTTTGAGGTCTCAGAGCCTGTAAGAGCTGTGGAACTTGAAGATGGAGGTCTTGGAGCAAGGAGGAACAGTGAACGTTGAAGATCAAGGTCTTAGAGCCTGGAGGAGCAGTGAAGTGGAAGAACAAGGTCTCGGAGTCTGGGAGAGTAGTAGATGTGTAAGATTGAGGTATCAGAGCCTGGAGGAGCTGTGGAAGTTGAAGATTGAGGTCTTGGAGCCAGGAGGAGCAGTGGGCGTTGAAGATCAAGGTCTTAGAGCCTGGAGGAGCAGTGGAAGTGGGTGATCGAGGTATCGGAGCCTGGGAGAGCAAGGGAAGTGGAAGATTGAGGTCTAAGAGCCTGGGATAGTAGTGGAACTGGAAGATGGAGGTCTCAGAGCCTGGAGGAGCAGTGGAAGTAGAAGATTGAGATATCGGAGCAAGGAGGAGCAGTGGAAGTCAAAGATAGTGGTCTCGGAGCCTGGAGCAGCAGTGGAAGAGGAAGATGGAGGTCTCGGAACATGGGAAATTAGTAGAAGTTGACAATCAAGCTCTCAGAGCCTGGGAGAGCAGTAGATGAGGACGATTGAAGTCTCAGAGCCTGGAGGAGCTGTGGAAGTTGAAGATTGAAGTCTCTGAGCAATGAGGAGCAGCAGAAGTGGAAGATCAAGGTCTCGGAGCCTGGAGGAGCAGTGGAAGTGGATGATCGATGTCTCTGAGCCTGAAGGAGCAGTGGAAGTGGAAGATCGAGGTCTCAGAGCATGGAGGAGCAATGGAAGTGTCTCGGAGCCTGGGAGTGCAGTAGAAGTGGAAGATTGAGGTCTCGGAGGGTAGAAGAGCAGTGGAAGTTGAAGTGGAAGATCGACGTCTCAGAGCCTGG
>NW_023630488.1:175-1693 GCF_014905685.2 Nematolebias whitei | reverse complement strand
ACTCTGTACCACAGAGCAGACAGCATCCCCACTCACTCAGGAGCCAGGCAGAAGGAGAAACCCTACACAAGACAGGCTCTAGAGCAATGTGGATATCCTAACTGGGCCTTCCTGAAAGCAGAGAAGAAACCCAAACAGGACTCCAGTCAGCCATCAGGTGAAAAGGAGGAACTCAGACCCAGACCAGTAGTCATTCCGTATGTTGAGGGAGTATCAGAGAAACTGAGACGTTTATTTTCTAAACATAACGTCCCAGTGGCTTTTAAACCATCTCATCTCCAGGCCAGCGGTCACTCTTTCAGGGATGAAGATGTTCACGTCCTGGACAGAGAGGAACGATGGTTTGAGAGAGGAGTAAAGGAGGCCATCTTTGTGAAAATAAATCGTCCATCATTAAACAGGGGTGGAGGCCTCCGGGTTCAACTGTCCCCCTCCTACAATGCTGTGATTGCTAGTATTACTCAACCCCCTGTGAATAGTAAACAGCCATCTGTGTGCTAATGATCCATTGTTAGGCTGATGGTCCTTCTTGACCATGTGATCAGCTGGTTTTGGTTGTCAGCAGCAAACTGGTTGATCCACTCTGAGAAGGTGCTATTTAAGAGACTGAGCTGAATACAGCACCTCAGACTGAGGAAGTCTCTCGGATGAGAGACGAAATGTTTCTATATTTTTTTGCTTTTTTTGTTGTTGTTGTTGTTGTTGTTCTTTTTTGTTTTCTTGTTTTTTGAATGTCCAGAGGACCAGATTGAACTTTTTTGGATATCTGAAAAATTATTTCTACTCAATGGCCTTCAACCCAATTGAGATTTGATTTTACTTAATATTTATTTATTATTTTTATGCCTTCTTCTTTTATCTTATTTATCCCTAAAAAAAGCCTCTTTTTTTCCTGCATACCTCTTAATTGGAAGGATCAGCTGGTCTCTCAACAAAATCAATCAACTTCTCCCGACAGGAGTCAGGGTAAGGAGGACCCTCTGACCTCTAAGGAAACAAATTGGATTCATGATGACAACTAGATTCTACTGTTTGGGTTGGTGAAATCTGGTTGTCTAGAAATTCTTGCGGAGGTGTTGAAGCTTGACAGTGCTCGGACTGAATGTGGAGCTGTGGCAGGGAATTGGAGCAGCTGTTATCAGGACTGTGATCTCCCTGGCAGCACTCATGAATGGTGGAATAATCTGGAGAAGCTGTGAGCTCGACTTTTGGAGTAAAGGATCAATTCGGCTGTTTTGGAGTTCCATCAGAGAATATGTACAGCAAGACTTCAAAGGCAGAAACAACAATTCACGAGTTCTGCTTGACCCAAACTGTGGCCTTGATGCCGGACTTATCTCAACTCTTCCTGGAATGTTTTGAAAACAACAAAGATGCTTTGACTGTTTCCTCACCCCTCCCTTCTCCAAGGCCGTGGACATGTAACAGAACCTCAACTGAGCTGAAGATGAACGTCACCTTTTATCTGGACAATGGCTGGGTGTGTGTGTGTGTGTGTGGGGGGGGGGGGGGGGGGGG
>NW_023630488.1:0-75 GCF_014905685.2 Nematolebias whitei | reverse complement strand
TGGGGGCTCTGGACTATGCTACGACTTGCCCTTAAAAATTCAATGTTTTCACCGCCTATATGTAAATGTATAACG
>NW_023630487.1:0-1693 GCF_014905685.2 Nematolebias whitei | reverse complement strand
GCGGTCAACGTCATCACGGTCAACGTCACTGTGGTCAATGTCATCACGGTATATGTCACTGCGGTCAATGTCACTGCAGTCAACGTCATCACGGTCAAAGTCACTGTGGTCAATGTCATCGCGGTCAACGTCATCACGGTCAATGTCACTGCGGTCAATGTTACCGCGGTCAACGTCACCGCGGTCAACGTCACCGCGGTCAACGTCACCGCGGTCAACGTCACCGCAGTCAACGTCACTGCAGTCAACGTCACTGCGGTCAACGTCATAACGGTCAACGTCACTGCGGTCAACATCATCACGGTCAATGTCACTGCGGTCAATGTCACTGCAGTCAACGTCATCACGGTCAACGTCACCGCATTCAACGTCACCACTGTCACCATCACCACTGTCACCGTCACCACTGTCACCGTCACCACGGTCAACGTCACCACGGTCAACGTCACCACGGTCAACTTCACCGCAGTCAACGTCACCATGGTCAACGTCACAGCTGTCAACGTCACAGCGGTCAACGTCACAGCGGTCAACGTCACAACGGTGAATATCACAGCGGTCAGCGTCAAAGCGGTCAACGTCACAGCGGTTAACATCACAGCGGTCAATGTCATTGCGGTCAACGTCACTGCAGTCAATGTCACCGTGGTCAAAGTCATTCCAGTCAACGTCACCTCGGTCAATGTCACCGCAGTCGATGTCACTGCGGTCAATGTCACTGTGGTCAACATCACTGTGGTCAATGCCACTGCAGTCAATGTCACCTCAGTCATCATCACCACTGTCACCGTCACCGCTGTCAACATCACCACAGTCAACGTCACCTCGGTCAACGTCACCTCGGTCAACGTCACCTCGGTCAACTTCAGCACTGTCAACATCACTGTGGTCAATGTCACTGTGGTCAACGTCACAGTGCTCAATGTCACTGCGGTCAACGTCATCACGGTCAACGTCACTGTGGTCAATGTCATCACGGTCAATGTCACTGCGGTCAATGTCACTGCGGTCAATGTCACTGCAGTCAACGTCATCACGGTCAAAGTCACTGTGGTCAATGTCATCGCGGTCAACGTCATCACGGTCAATGTCACTGCGGTCAGTTACCGCGGTCAACGTCACCGCGGTCAACGTCACCGCGGTCAACGTCACCGCGGTCAACGTCACCGCGGTCAACGTCACTGCAGTCAACGTCACTGCAGTCAACATCACTGCAGTCAACGTCACTGCGGTCAACATCATAACGGTCAACGTCACTGCGGTCAACGTCATCACGGTCAATGTCACTGCGGTCAATGTCACTGCAGTCAACGTCATCACGGTCAAAGTCACTGTAGTAAACGTCACCGCGGTCAACGTCACCGCATTCAACGTCACCACTGTCACCATCACCACTGTCACCGTCACCACTGTCACCGTCACCACTGTCAACGTCACCACGGTCAACGTCACCACGGTCAACGTCACCACGGTCAACTTCACCGCAGTCAACGTCACCATGGTCAACGTCACAGCTGTCAACATCACAGCGGTCAACGTCACAGCGGTCAACGTCACAACGGTGAATGTCATAGCGGTCAGCGTCAAAGCGGTCAACGTCACAGCGGTTAACATCACAGCGGTCAATGTCACTGTGGTCAATGTCTTTGCGGTCAACGTCACTGCAGTCAATGTCACCGTGGTCAAAGTCATT
>NW_023630485.1:0-1694 GCF_014905685.2 Nematolebias whitei | reverse complement strand
TCAAACATTTACATTAATTTGGCAAAATATGAAAATAACAACATAATTAACAGCTTTACAGGTAGTGAGAAACAATGCGGCGATTGTTTCCACTCTTCAGCAGAACAGCAGACATCAATGAAAACTGTACAATTATGATCAATTATCCACACGGCGGTGGATGAGCACTTTACACAGACATTTCTAAATTATCTGGAAGGATTTCTACTTGATAGAAGGATTTAAAGATGGAAATGAAGTTTAAAGGGAGTGAAAGATGGTGTGTGAGGGGGAGTGTTGACCAGAACCGACACTCTCCATGCGAACCCAGCTTTTCCTCGGTACGCTTTGGTAGGAAACTTGACTCATTACCTTTCTGAAGATAACTCAGCAGATATGGAGGTCCAGTTAACGCTACCTGTCCAGCGTCTCCATAGGATGGCTGTGACTCGTCCGAAGTAGTGACGAGATTCCGTCCGACACAAGCTCACATCAGCAAGTGGACTTCACATGAGTGGAGTCCTTCAGAAGTTCCACGCAGAGGTGGAAGATGTTATAATCCAACTCGGAGGAGCCTTATCATGCTGGACTTCTGTTCTCCCAAACGACTTCACAGAACTTCTCCGCCCTTCACCGAACTGCTCAGAGAACTAGGAAGTACCGGCATTTTAAAGAGCTCTATTTCCGGTATATTTGATCGTCCCTGATTGGTCAAAAACAACCAGACAGGGGTGTGGTTTGTGACGTAAGAGGTTACTAGAAGTCAGAAAACAGCAAGAATTGTTATGGAACAGATTAAACTGTTCTCAGAGACAGAGAGAGTTTTGTTTTGGCGAGTTTTAGAAACAGGTGCCAACTTCTCCGTTGACGTCTGAGAGGATTTAAACAAGCCAGTTGTCCCAACACATGTCTGCTTCGACTCCTGACCTTGGAAAACGCACACTTGCTCATTCAAAGACAGAAATCAGAAAATGCATAAAAACCTCTGTAACAGGCCTTAACATGAATTCTAACTTCGCATGAGGATTAAAAAATCATTACACTGTTTCATAGTTAATAAAATTGATTAGTTCACTGCAACATCTAAAATGGTTTGAACTAAGACACTTTGATTATCAACATTTGTAAAATAGTAATGATAATAAAAAGAGAGTGTTCTTTCACTTGATTTTCAAGAAGGAAAGTCTCAGGATGGGTGAACCTGTATTTCTGGATTCAAATCAATGAAATGACAGTTTCTGTCCCACAAGGTTCTTAAGGTCAAGGGTTTTGACCTTAGGCTTAGTTTTGACATCAGGTTAAGTTCACTACATTAACAACCTTGAAAACATCCCTTCTGACAGTGGCAAGCTTGAAAACATCGCTTAAGACACATTTGCAAACTTCAAAACATCTCTTTGGACATGGTGGCAAGCTTGAAAACATGCCTTCAGACACATTGGCAAGCTTGAAAACATTCCACAAAGTCACATTGGCACGCTTGAAAACATCAATTCGGACACTTTGGTAAACTTGAAAACATCCCCTCAGACACTTTGGCAAACTTAAAAACATTCCTTTGGACATAGTGGCAAGCTTGAAAATGTCTTATCAGACACATTGGCAAGCTTGAAAACATCCCTTCAGACCCTTTTGCAAACTTCAAAACATTTCTTTGGAAATAGTGGTAAGCTTAAAAACATGCCTTCAGACATATTAGTAAGCTTGAAACCATC
>NW_023630484.1:0-1694 GCF_014905685.2 Nematolebias whitei | reverse complement strand
CAACTCATTTGTGTATATAGAGAATAAAAGCGGCGATAGCACGCAACCCTGTGGAACACCAGTGTTCAAGACCCTACAGTCAGATAGAGTGTTGTCAACACAAACTCGCTGGGGTCTTCCTCTTAAAAAATTGCTAATCCACAACACAAGATGGCTGCTGACATTTAGATCACACAGGCGTTTTAAAAGTATATGTGGCTGAACCGTATTAAAAGCAGATGAAAAGTCCATGAATAATATGCGAACAAATGTCTTTGGGTTGTCTAAATGATTATGGACCTTGTTGAGGAGGGAGAGAGTGGCATCCTCCACCCCTCGGTTAGTCCTATATGCAAACTGCAAAGGGTCCATATGCTCAGCTGTAACAGACATGAGTTCTCTGCTCACTAAGCGCTCCATACATTTGCATAATACAGATGTGAGGGCAATTGGTCTGAAGTCATTCAGTGCCTTTGCATGTGTTATTTTGGGCACCGGGACAATAGTTGACATGTTCCATGCTTGTGGGACAAAGCTAGTGTTAAGGAACAACTTAGATATCTGTTTGAACACAGGACCCAGCTGTGTGGCACATTCTTTTAATACCCTTCCCTTACTCCCATCTGGCCCAGCTGCTTTATGAGGATTGATGTTCTGAAAAATTGAAATTACCTCTTTCTCCTGTTATTCCACAGGAGTTGGTGTCAAGGCTGCACAGAAAGAGTCAATCTCATCACTGAAGTCATGGATGTCAAATCTTGAATAATGAACATTTAGTTTATTTGCAAGACCAAAAGGGTCAGTGTGCTGAAGGGAATCTTTTTGTTTCCTCCCCATTATTGTGTTCAGTCCCCTCCAGGCATCTCTTGCATTGCCATTACTCAGTTCCCTCTCAACTTTATCTTTATAATTTATTTTAACTTTCTTAATCATGCAACTTATTTCCTTCTCTAGTTCCCTCATCTTTTGCACGTCTCCTCCTCTAAAAGCTGCTTTCTTTTGGTTTAAAAGATGCTTCATTTCTTTATTGACCCAAGGTTTATTATTAGGGTAAAATCTAACTGTTTTTGTTTTGATAACATTGTCCACACAAAATTTAATGTAACTGGTGATGGTAAAATTCAGCAGTTCAGAGTTTTCAGCAGAGACCTCCTCACTGAAGAACATGCTCCAGTCAGTCAGTTTAAAACAAGTCCTCAGCTCATCAACAGAGTCTGTTGTCCAGCACTGAACAGTCTTAACAGCAGGTTTCTCCCTCTTCACTTTCTGACGATATTTTGGCAGCAGGTGGATGACGTTATGGTCAGACTGGCCGAGGGGTGGGCAACACCTGGCCACATACGCACCCTCCAAATTACCAAAACATTTATCAAGAGTCTTGTCTTTTCGTGTCAGACAGGTCACATATTGTTCTAAGTTCGGGAGATAAGTGGGAATATCACAACCATTAAAGTCGCCAAGTAGGAGGATCGGGTCATCCACAGAGTGACGTTGTGCCTTGGTGTAGCTGTCAGTTATGCGCTCAGCTGCTAAAGTGAAGTCCGGTCCGGGCACGTAAACCAGAATCACAGTGATCTGTCTGAACTCACGGGGCAGATAGTAAGGGCGAAAGGATACAGTCATGATCTCATAGTGTTTTGAACAGTCAGTCTCACGGATCGTCATGTTAGTTGCCCAGCGATTATCCACAAACATGCACAACCCACCTCCAATGC
>NW_023630483.1:852-1694 GCF_014905685.2 Nematolebias whitei | reverse complement strand
GCGTCCACGCCTCGCCTTGTCCATGTTCTTCTCCTGGGTTCCTTGCCTCGCCTTGGTCCCACGCCTCTCCTTGGTCCCATGCCCTCACCTTGGGTCCACGTCTCGCCTTGTCCATGTTCTTTGCATGGGTTCCTCTCCTAGCCTAGTCCATGTTCTTCGCCTGGGTTACTTGCTTCGGCTTGGTCCCATGCCTCGCCTTGGTCCCTCTCCTCGCCTTGGTCTCTCTCCTCGCCTTGGTCCCTGACCTTGCCTTGTCCATGTTATTTGCCTGGGTTCCTTTCCTCACCTTGGTCCCACTCCTCGCCCTGGTCCCAAACCTCTCCTTGGTCCCTCGCCTCACTTTTGTCCCTCGCCTCGGGTCCAAGCCTCGCCTTGTCCATGTACTTCTCCTGGGTTCCTTGCCTCGCCTTGGTCCCACGCCTCGCCCTGGTCCCACGCCTCTCCTTGGACCCATGCCGCGCCTTGGTCCCTCCCCTCGCCTTAGGTCCACGCCTCACCTTGTCCATGTTCTTTGCCTGGGTTCCTTGCCTTGCTTTGGTCACTCGCCTCGCCTTGGTCCCATGCCTCGCCTTTGTCCCATGCCTTGCCTATGTCCCAAGCCTCGCCTCGGTCCCATGTCTCGCCTTGGTCCCACACCCCACCTTGGTCTCAGACCTCGCCTTGGTCCCAAACCTCGCCTTGCCTCGCCTTGGTCCCATGCCTCGCCTTGGTCCCTAGCCTCAAGTCCACGCCTCGCAATGTCCATCTTCTTCTCCTGGGTTCCTTGTCTCGCCTTAGTCCCACGCCTCGCCTTGGTCCCACGCCTCTCCTTGATCCCATGCCGCGCCTTGGTCCCATGCCCT
>NW_023630483.1:0-842 GCF_014905685.2 Nematolebias whitei | reverse complement strand
GCGTCCACGCCTCGCCTTGTCCATGTTCTTCTCCTGGGTTCCTTGCCTCGCCTTGGTCCCACGCCTCTCCTTGGTCCCATGCCCTCACCTTGGGTCCACGTCTCGCCTTGTCCATGTTCTTTGCATGGGTTCCTCTCCTAGCCTAGTCCATGTTCTTCGCCTGGGTTACTTGCTTCGGCTTGGTCCCATGCCTCGCCTTGGTCCCTCTCCTCGCCTTGGTCTCTCTCCTCGCCTTGGTCCCTGACCTTGCCTTGTCCATGTTATTTGCCTGGGTTCCTTTCCTCACCTTGGTCCCACTCCTCGCCCTGGTCCCAAACCTCTCCTTGGTCCCTCGCCTCACTTTTGTCCCTCGCCTCGGGTCCAAGCCTCGCCTTGTCCATGTACTTCTCCTGGGTTCCTTGCCTCGCCTTGGTCCCACGCCTCGCCCTGGTCCCACGCCTCTCCTTGGACCCATGCCGCGCCTTGGTCCCTCCCCTCGCCTTAGGTCCACGCCTCACCTTGTCCATGTTCTTTGCCTGGGTTCCTTGCCTTGCTTTGGTCACTCGCCTCGCCTTGGTCCCATGCCTCGCCTTTGTCCCATGCCTTGCCTATGTCCCAAGCCTCGCCTCGGTCCCATGTCTCGCCTTGGTCCCACACCCCACCTTGGTCTCAGACCTCGCCTTGGTCCCAAACCTCGCCTTGCCTCGCCTTGGTCCCATGCCTCGCCTTGGTCCCTAGCCTCAAGTCCACGCCTCGCAATGTCCATCTTCTTCTCCTGGGTTCCTTGTCTCGCCTTAGTCCCACGCCTCGCCTTGGTCCCACGCCTCTCCTTGATCCCATGCCGCGCCTTGGTCCCATGCCCT
>NW_023630482.1:0-1694 GCF_014905685.2 Nematolebias whitei | reverse complement strand
TGTATGTATGCCATGTTTGCTTCCTCTTTGTTGGCTGCTGCAACACGATTATAAAGCTGCCTGTGGTGTTGGTATCCGAAGTTTTTTTTTTCTGCAGTCATTAATCCACATGACCAATGCAGCTTCCATCTTAACAATCATGCCATAAAGGCAGCCACCATCTGCGTAGGTAGGACCATCTTTGAGTTTGTCCAGAAGTTCCACTTTTTCTTTAATCGTCAGCATCTTCCACTGGGGTGTCGGTTTGCCGCCAGAACTTTTGAACGCATTGAAGGTTTAGGAGCCATAACACGCATGAAGTCCAGTTGAAAATCATCGCAGGTATACAGATCATCTTCTAAGATAACAGCCAATCAGCGGCTGGGTTAAACAGAGCTAATGGTTACTGATTCAAACAGCGCTCGGGTCACCGGGTCAACGCTCTATTTCTTAAAGAGACACGTCCTCACATGATTTACACTTTCTTGGAAATCTTACATTTGTAAAGTTAAATTTACTTTAAAAAAAACTTTTCCATGTGACATGAATTAAATTTTATGTTTGAAAGGCCAGTTCAACAGTCATGACTTTGCTTTGCAAAAATACTTTTAGGCAGAAAACATTGTCTGTATGCACTGCAGCACTGAATTAAGGACAATGTAATTATGAGTGGTGATTACAGTACGGTGGAGGCTGAATGAAAGAAAACTACAAAATGGCAGTGCCTGTCCAAATTGTGTATTTTTTTTTTTTGTCATTAACTTTTTCACAACCATGGGCAGTGGCCGAAGGTGGGGGCTTGGCACTCTGACCCTGGCTTACCAAAGTTGGCTCTTGGGACATGGAATATAACCTATCTGGTGGGGAAGGAGCCTGAGCTTGTGCGCGAGGTTGAGAGGTACCGATTAGATATACTTGGGCTCACCTCAACGCACAGCATGAGCTTTGGAATCAATCTCCTTGAGAGGGGCTGGACCTTATTCCACTCTGGAGTTTCCCATGTGAGAGGCATCGAGCTGGTGTGGGTCTACTTGTAGCCCCGCAACTTGGTGCCTGTGTGTTGGAGTTTTCCCCAGTAGATGAGAGGGTGGCTTCCCTTCGCCAGGAAGGTACCAAGCCCTAGCTGGGTACCTTTCTAAAAAATCGGTATCGATACTGGTACTGGTGTTGGTACCTTCACTTCGGTGTCGGTTTCTGGACGGTTCTTTTTTCAGTACCAATTTTGTAATTAATATTAATTCTAACAAAAATAAAATTACGTTACACATTGCAGTACATATTGTGAATTTTATTTTTTAACTTTGGTATTTCCATTCCAAGCAGTTTTCTTACATTAAAATAAATAAACAAATAATTTCAAGTTCAAAAGAACAGTTGCAAAAAACAAGTGACATGTCAGTGTCTAATGTTCATTGCTACACACTGAGGACCTTTTCACTGAACATCTAAAAAAGTTAAATCTGGTCCTCTGGACATTCAAAAAAACAAAACAAAGAAAAACAACAAAAAAACGTTTCGTCTCTCATCCGAGAGACTTCCTCAGTCTGAGGTGCTGTATTCAGCTCAGTCTCTTAAATAGCACCTTCTCAGAGTGGATCAACCAGTTTGCTGTTGACAACCAAAACCAGCTGATCACATGCTCAAGAAGGACCATCAGCCTAACAATGGATCATTAGCACACTGATGGCTGTTTACTACTCACAGAGGGCTGAGTG
>NW_023630481.1:0-1695 GCF_014905685.2 Nematolebias whitei | reverse complement strand
GGTGGATAATCTGAACTGCCATTTGGTGCATAAGCACAAATGACAGTCAGATCCCGTCCCCCCACACGTAGGCAGAGGGAGGCCACCCTCTCATTCACCGGGGTGAACCCCAACACACAGGCACCAAGTTGGGGGGCAATTAATTTGCCTACTCCTGCTCGGCGCCTCTCAACAGGGGCAATTCCAGAGTGGAAGAGTGTCCAGCCCCTCTCAAGGAAACTGGTTCCAGAGCCAGAGCCATGCGTAGAGGTGAGTCCGACTGTTTCTAGCTGGAACCTCTCAGCCTCACACACCAGCTCAGGCTCCTTCCTCACCAGTGAGGTGACATTCCACGTCCCAATAGCCAGCTTCTGTAGCCGAGGATCAGACCGCCAGGGTCCCCGCCCTCGGCCACCACCCATCCCACATTGCACCCGACCCCTTTGGCCCTTACCACAGGTGGTGAGCCCATGGGAAGGGGGACCCACGTCTCCTCTTCGGGATGTGCCCGGTCGAGCTCCATGGGTAAAAGCCCGGCCACCAGGCGCTCGCCCGCGTGCCCTACCTCCAGGCCTGGCTCCAGAGTGGGGCCCCGGTGACCCACTTCCAGGCAAGGGAACATTAAGTCCGTTTATTTCACTCATCATTGAGGTCTTTGGGCTGCACTTTGTCTGGTACCTCACCTAGGACCTGTCTGCCATGGGTGACCCTACTAGGGGCGTAAAGCCCCTGACAGCATAGCTCCTAGGATCATTGGGACACTCAAACCCCTCCACCACGGTAAGGTTGCAGCCCAGGGAGGGGTATTGACATTTCTTTAATTAATTTACATTTTATTTCATTTTTAACAAATAGAGCCACTTCACCACCCCTTTTGTTGCTTCTGTTCACATGATATAATTCATACCCTTTGATGTCAACATTATTTGTGTTATCATCGTTGAGCCATGTCTCTGAGAGTACTATTATTGTAAAAGTTCTGTTTAGCTGTTTTGAATAATCTGTTATTTTGGATATATTTGAATTTATACTTCTACTGTTACAATGAATAATAGAGAGACCTCCGTTTGTTATATTGATGTCATTAAACTGTTCTTCATTGTAATATTCAGTCTTTTATTACAGGGAAAAAAATTGTACCAATCACATCTTCAACATTGTATATTTTAAACTCTGAGTCTTCGTATGTTGCTATGTTTTAATGTATTTGTTCATTTTTATATTTTTTTTATGAAGTTATATCAATGATTTATCGTCTGTCCATGCTGTCAATTTAGCTGTAATTTTAAAAGTGAAGCAACCAAGCTCCTTCTAATAATTAATTAAATGCTTTATTTAAACAACTTTTCATCAATAAAAGTTTAACTAAACCAACACCTAAAGTTAACCCCTCAGAAGTAAACACATTTTTAAAGTTAAAACCTAGCTTTAATTTTGTTTTGCTTAAATGGGTAAATAAATAAAGTCACAAAATGGCTTTCAGCTCTAAAGAAAATAACACTACCTCTTTGTTTTCTGATTCACTCGAAGCAGACAACAATCTGCACTTGATAACACAGCTTGAAAAACAGAATACTCCTCTGAAACATCAGTATGACTCCATGTTGTCCAATGAACAACACTTACAAAACAAATTATTTGATGCTGAAACAAAGTTTAACTTTCTCAATCAAGAATATCTGAGAATGCAAAGATATTATGATGATTTACAACAGA
>NW_023630480.1:0-1695 GCF_014905685.2 Nematolebias whitei | reverse complement strand
TTCACTGCCGCACGTTTCACAGATGTTTATAACTCTGAAATGATCATTCAGCCCCCAGTGTTTCTCACCACCACTGAGGAGCTGACATCCCAGTTCAACTCTGTCTGCTTAAAGACTCTGGATCATGTTGCGCCTGTTAAAACTAGAAAATCAAAACTGAGAGCAGAACCTTGGCTGAGTGACATCACCAAGGCCGTTAGGCAGCAATGTAGGAGGGCGGAACGAATGTGGAGGAAAGACAGGCTGCAGGTCTCTTTTCAAATACTTAAAGAGAGTTGGAGCCGTTATCAGAAAACAGTAAAAGCTGCTAAATCAAAATTCTCCTCTGATATAATTACCTCAAACTCTCACAACCCACGTGTCCTCTTCTCCACCCTAAACTCTGTTCTCCACCTCACTGAACCATCACCTTTGGAAGCCTTGACTGAGCTGTGCGACAACTTCCTACATTTCTTTGTGGAAAACATTGCGACCACCAGGGCTCTCATTTCCCCTCCAACTCATGACCCATCCATCCCACCTCAATCTGTAGCTCCTTTTGACCATTTTGAACCCATCACTCTATCTTCTCTAGAGCAGGTCATGTGCAGCTTGAAACCTTCTGGTTCCCTCTTTGATGTGGTCCCCCCTCGACTACTAAAGGAGGATTTTCCAACTCAAGGTCGTCCATTCTTGCCATAGTAAACAGTAGTTTATCAACTGGCGTGGTGCCAAAATCCTTTAAACATGCTGCTGTCCAGCCTCTCCTAAAAAAACAAACCTTGACCCCTCAGTCGTTTCCAACTACCGGCCTGTCTCCAGACTCCCATTTGTTTCTAAAGTACTGGAGAAAATAGTCGAGTCCCAGTTGAAGTGCTTCCTGGAGGATCACGCCATCTTAGAGCTTTTCCAATCTGGCTTTAAACCTCTCCACAGCACTGAAACTGCCCTGCTGAAGGTTTTTAATGACATCTTCAGATTCACAGATACTGGTGATTCTGTGCTGCTTGTCCTGTTGGACCTCACAGCCGCCTTTGACACCATCGACCATGAGATCCTCATTGCTAGGTTGGAGCAGTGGGTGGGCATCACAGGATCAGACCTCAATTGGTTCAGATCTTACCTCACTGACAGATCTTTTGTGTCTCCATCAAGGCTTTTAGTTCTGCAGCGGCAGAGCTAAAATGGGGGGTTCCGCAGGGGTCCATCCTGGGTCCTCTCCTATTCTCTTTATACCTGCTGCCGCTTGGTGCTATTTTCCGGAAACACAGCATACACTTTCATTTCTACGCATATGACTGTCAAATTTACTTCCCCCTAAGACACAATGGTACATCAATCAATCAATCAACCTTTATTTAGACAGGTAAATCTCATTGAGCCTCGAGGACTCATTTACAAGAGAGACCTGATTTCAATTGATCAATTGATTTCAATCAACATGATTACATGCTCTATTCAACCTCTGCTCGACTGGCTGGCTGACATCAGGGACTGGATGGCTTTAAATTTCTTAAGTTTCAATGAAAAGAAGTCTGAAGTCATGTTGTTCCCTCCCAACGACACGATCACAAACCACTGCATCGACATCTCCGCTCTAACCCTGTCAGAAAAACAAAGAGTCACTAATCTGTGAGTGATAATGGACCCTTCCCTGAAACTTAACAATCATGTAAACATGATTGTTAAATCATGTTTCTTCCAACAGAGGCGGCT
>NW_023630479.1:0-1695 GCF_014905685.2 Nematolebias whitei | reverse complement strand
CCTTTTTTGTTGTTATATACCTGGATGACTGAGAAAATAAACTTTGTATAATAGCTGATACATTCATTCAAAAGCAAACTAAAAGTTGCAGTATGTAACTTTTGTAAAAATATTTTATAATAACATTTTATATTTTATTTGAGGTCTTTGTCGTGACTTTGTCTCGCCTTCCCTCAGTCTTGGTCTCGACTTGGTCTCAGACCCTAAAAGTCTTGGTCTTGTCTCGGTACACTCTGGTCTTGACTTGGTCTCGGGTTAGGTGGTCTTGACTACAACACTACACCATACCCAACAATTCAGAAGAGCCGAAGACCACTTTCAGAGCAACCCGGGCTCTCATATCACCTGAGCAGTGCCACAGACTGATGATTCCATGCCACGCTGCATTGCTGCAGTAATCCAGGCAAAAGGAGCTCCAACTAAGTATAGAGTGCTCTACATGCTCATAATTTTCATGTTCAGACTTTTCAGTTGGCCAACATTTCTAAAAATCCTTTTTTTTAATTGGTCTTTATTCTAATTTTCTGAGATGCTGAATTTGGGGTTTTCATTAGTTGTCTGTTATAATCAACATTAAAAGAAATAAACATTTGAAATATATCGGTTTGTGTGTAGTGAATGAATATACAAGTTTCCCTTTTTTGAATGGAATTACTGAAATAAATCAAATATTTCCATGATATTCTAACTTTATGACCAGCAGCTGTATATCAAAACGTAGGAGTTTTTGTTGTCTTTCCAACAGTATATTCGGTTTGGCTGTAGGACTTAGGGTTTGGTCGTGAGGTGCTTCAGAAATGAGAGTGGGACAAATTCAATCCTATGTTTCTCCACTAAAATTCTGACAATTTTTTTGTTCCGATGACATTCTGAGTGTTTTTAACTTGTCATATTCCTGACATATATTGCTGTAAAAAGGTGAAAATTCACACGAGTGTGAACAAATCTCTTGTGTCCCTCAAGCTTAAAGAATTTCCTCAAAAGACCTTATAGTTTTTACACAACACATATTTGTTCGGAGCAATATTTTGCCTTTTCTTTCTCATGCATCTGTGCACACACACATGCACTCATGCACCTCTGACATGACAAGGAACACACATGTAATACATACATACATGTAAACTTAGATGGTCTATCTGTTAGCAACATATATCAAGAACAGCTGGTTGGATATGTTTGAAACTCAGCAAGTAATCATCAGATGTATCTCTAGAAATTAACTTTTGGAGCCATTTTGATTCAAGATGGCTGCCACAGCTACCTCATAACACAAAACGGACTAACTCGTTCTTTGAGATATTGAGCTGAAATGTAGTATGGTTGTAGCTGAGAGCAAGTTGTTATACATTCCTAATGCAAATCAAATATCCAAGATGGCCATCTTAGCTAAAAAGGACAAAATACCATGACACTGCCATTTTTAGAGCTATTCAGATTAAATTTGTTGTACTGGTAGCTCCGAGAGAACCCCCAATACATATTAGTGACAATTTTTTCAGTTGGCAGCAGCCTGGCAGTCCCCGTCAAAGTTTCTCCAGGAAATTTCTAGTTGGAGACTGCAATTGCAACGCATAGGAGTTAAAAAAAAGCGTTCAATACAAAAACAAGTGGACTTTATTTGTAACAGAAGACGTTTCGCTCCTCCTCCGAGGAGCTTTCTCAATTCCAATTGAGAAAGCTCCTCGGAGGAGG
>NW_023630478.1:0-1696 GCF_014905685.2 Nematolebias whitei | reverse complement strand
GGGTAGTTTCTTTTCACAAAGATGTCTTCATTTACTCCTCTCTCAAACAATCTTTCCTCTTTATCAAGGATGTGAACATCTTCATCCCTGAATGAGTGACCACTGGCCTGGAGATGAGTGTAAACCACAGAGTCTTGGCCTGATGATGCTGCTTTTCTGTGCTGTGCCATCTTTTTGGCCAGTGGCTGCTTAGTTTCTCCAATGTAAGACTGATCACAGCCCTCCTGACACTGAACAACATATACAATATTGTTCGGTTTTTGCCAGGGGACTGGATTTTTGAGATGGACCAGTCTTTGCCGTAATGTGTTTTGGGGTTTAAAAGCCACTGGCATATTATGTTTAGAAAATAAACATTTCAGTTTCTTTGAAACTCCCACAACATATAGAATGACCACTAGTCTGGGTTCCTCCTTTTCACTTGATAGCTGCCTTCAGTCCTGTTTGGATTTTTTCTCTGCTTTCAGGAAGGTCCAGTTAGGATATCCACATTGCTCTAGAGCCTGCCTTGTGTGGGTTTTATCCTTCTGGCTGGTTCCTGAGTTAGTGGGGATGTTGTCTGCTCTGTGGTACAGAGTCCTGATGACTCCTAACTTGTGCTCCAGAGGGTGGGCTGGTTTATAGTACACCTCAGATTGCAAATGTCTTCCATCAGAAACTGAGACCTCACAGTCCAAGAAAGCCAACCTGTTATTTTTTTACATCTTCTCATGTTATCTTTATATATTTTTCTACAGAGTCGATGTGATCAGTGAAATGGTGGACTTCTTGAGATTTAATTTTAACCCAGGTGTTTTCAATATACTTAAACCAATGATTCAGTGCTCTCCCTGAAAAGGGCATCATGGCTTTCTTTTCTATCTCTTCCATGTACAGGTTGGCAACAATAAGAAAAACTGGAGAACCCATAGCACACTCATGTTACTGCCGCCATATGTGAAGTAGGTTGACTGTAGGCACAGGTTCGAGTTGACACAGTTGCTCTATGGAAAGTGTGACCCTTCTGCTCGGAGTGGTGTCTGATTTTAATCTTAAACAGACTACCTCTATTGCCTCATCAGTAGGAATGACATAAAAAGTGATGTGAAAATAAAATGTTAGTGTTAAAATATTTACCATACTTGTAGGACTAATCATTAGCTTACTGGTTATTTGAACAAACATACATACCTTGTGTTTATTTTTCCCATCTAACACAAGCCCCTGACTCTTTAAGTGACTTATCCTGCACAATTTGAACAAACTCCTCCTAGAAATCGGATAGGTTCCAATTTTTACTATTTTTCAGTTACAATTTAAGACAAATGTTTGTCCATTTGCTTTGGATACAATATAAGAGTGAAAATTTGCAAAATTGTTACAACTTTTTATTGTTTCTGTAATTGGGTAAGCTTTTTAACCAATTTTTTTACTTAATTTTGTTGATTTGTACATATATTTTATAGTCCATTTGGCATTTCTTTAGTTTATGTACAACATTTTGACCAAATACTATTTTTTTTTGAAGGGGTTAAATTAATAAACTTGAATTTGGACATGAAATAATCATCTTATATATTATTTTCTTTATATTTTAAAAGAAAAACACCTTTACACTTAACTTGTATTTTTCTGGTGAAATCCTTCCTAATGAGGACCAGGAAGTAGGCGGCACCTTACTATATTTGGATGAAAAGTGTGTGTGAAGCACTGGTTG
>NW_023630477.1:1497-1696 GCF_014905685.2 Nematolebias whitei | reverse complement strand
TTTTTCCTGCGAGGAGAAGCTATCTTCCCACCATAGGGATTGGTTCCGAAAGAGCATAGTGTAGTGAACTAGGCCTCCGACAACAATCTGTCTCTGAAGACCTTCAGGGGACAGGAACTGCTATTTCATTGATCTGAATCCAGAAATACAAATTATCTCATCAAGAGACTATTTAATTGTATCCTGAATTAATCAATTG
>NW_023630477.1:0-1397 GCF_014905685.2 Nematolebias whitei | reverse complement strand
GGTCGCCTCTGCAGTTCAATCGAGGGAACCCCTCTACATGCTGATCAGTCAGCACCCCCAATCGTTGTGGATTTACCGTTGTGGATTATATGACTTTTTCCAATGAATTACAGACTTTGTTTCCAAGGGGGTTAAAGCATTGCTGCAATGGAATTACCAACAACATTATGGAATTACCAACAACATTATGGAATTACCAACAACATTGTGGAATTACCTAAACTGTTGTGGGATTACCTTCTTTGACTTTTGTTTTCCTCTTGCTGGATTACATCAAGATCAAGGACATTCGGAGGCGTAAGTTCATTTTAGAATTCATCCCCGTGGACAGGCGATAATTTCCAAAGGGGGGACTTTAGTGAACTAGGCCTCCGACAATAATCTGTCTCTGAAGACCTTCAGGGGACAGGAACTGCTATTTCATTGATCTGAATCCAGAAATACAAATTATCTCATCAAGAGACTATTTAATTGTATCCTGAATTTATCAATTGAAAGAACACTCTTCCTTTTTACATTATCATTACTATTTTAGAATATCTTGATAATCAAAGTGTGTTTAGTTCATACCATTTCTAAATGTTGAAGTGAACCACTCATTTTAAATTCAACTGTGAAACAGTATTAATGATTTTTAAACCTCAGCAGACTTAGAAATCAAGTTAAATGTCTATTTACAAAGTAATTGTGCATTTTGATCTTCTGTCTGAATGAGGAGTAGTGATGTTGGTCAGAAGTCAGGGATGTCGGTCAAAAGTCAGAAAGCAAGTTATGAGAACAAAGTGCCTTGTTTTTAAACCTAGCAGACAGTAAATAACTTCAACTGGCATCTACATTTGTCTCACTTCGCCATAACATTCCTCTGTCTGTACTAACTGTTCGTAAACATTCCTGCTGTCTTTTTGACTCCTAATAACCCTCTGACATCACTGAAACACCACCCCTGCTGGTTGTTTCAACCAATCAGGAAGTACCAAGTGACCGGAAGTGAGTACTCTTTAAAAATTCAACACTTCCTGGGACTATTCAGTCTTATTCAGTCTTCTGCAGTCCTCTGGAGTCTTCTGGGAGTCACAGCGCCTCGTTGTGAACTCACTCGGGCGTAACGCCCTACAACTTCAAAGGAAGCTTGTTCTGTTGAATGGAGTAAACCACACGACTTCTGACGATGGCCAGCCACCCTGACCAGAGACGCTGTAAAGATAGCGTGCATAGGAACATCTAGACCGGAGCTTCTCCATTCCTTCCCTTAAACTTTTCTATTTTGCCAGTAATCTAGATGCCTTCAGAGGTGAATCAGCCTCAATCAGAAATGTTCTGTTGTCTTGTTAGTAAAGCGTGCCAAGTTTTTATTAATCAGAAACAGATCAGCAAATCAATGTGTACATGTCTTGATG
>NW_023630476.1:0-1696 GCF_014905685.2 Nematolebias whitei | reverse complement strand
TGCTTGATAGGAAATATAAGAAGGTATAAAAATATGAAATCCAACATGCCCTCTTTTGATCTCCCCATTTCATGGGAGATCACCCCTTTTTGGATTTGTCCATATGGAAATGATCTAAACTTACTGCAACCCTCCAGGGGTCCTGGACCAGACCCCTGGTTCAAACCCTTCAAAACCTGTAAAAAAATACCAAGTGCATGAACCTTTATAAAAATGTGAAAAAACTACAACACTCCTAGTAAGAGATGTGTCCCACACTAAAATAAGTAAAACTCCACCCTAATACCAAAATTGACCTCTTTTTAAACCACCTTTATAATACCTCGTGGGATTTTAGAATGATGACATGCCCAATTGAATGGAGTAAAATTTTGAATAGTTAAGAGCTTCCAATTGAATCCACGACCCTTCTCTTGTTATTTTTCAGAATGACTGAAAGGAAAGACTAGACACTCATATTAAACAGGAAAAGCCAACACCCTCAATTTAAACAGTACTATCTAGCAGGTCTTCAGTTCTTGAGCTTGCGGTGGGAGGCCTTGTTCTTCCACAAGGGTCCTTTGGTGCTCGGCAGGATTCGGCCCACGGAGATATCTTCATGTAAAGTCCTCAGAACCTTATCAGTCTGATTAAACATTCTAAATGACGTGTGTGTATTGGGACAAAACTAAAATCAGTTTGACGCATCTTCTGTTCTTCACGGTCAGGGCTGGTAATCTTCGTCCTTACCCGATCCACCTGACTGACCGACTTTAGGCAGAGCGGAGACTCCTTCTCCAACGTTTGCTACTACCTTTTTCCAACCAGAACAAAGGGGCAAAGAATGAGCTCCCACGAAGGTCCTGGTTCGTAGTCAATCTCCTCGGTCAGAGATTCTCCCTCCTGATGAGAAAAGCTGGACACCAAAGCTTGCGAATTGTTAAACACCCTGCATGGCCTTTTGCTTGTTTTATCTGTGGGATCCATGACCCATTTGTGGGCCTGGAAAAATGACTGTGGTTATTTCCTAGTGAGTAAAACCTGTTTCTTAATTATGGGACACCCTGATGGTCATTATTGCTACTGCTAGTGTGAACTCTTACACTGTAATGTTATAATAAAACAGAACTTGAAAAACTGAAATAAAATGCTATTCTTACATTCATCTATACACTTGAAACTGAAATGAGGTACATACTGGACTTCTCCAGGGATACCTGTGTTCTCTCATCTCTTCTTTCATCCTTCAAAGCCTTTGCAGTCCACAGGTCTACCTACAATTTGTAAAGTTAAAACATGCACAACAACACCCTGCAATAAGCAATCCCCCACGCCGGCCTCCCTTCTTCTGGAGCCTGTGGAAGTAACTTCATTAAATCGCTTGCGCACAACATCAAAGTACAATATAACCTTAAAAGTTTAAACAACTGACATACAACACTGTGAGAAAAAAAGTGTAATCTTCCATCCAGGTACCTGTCTGTGCTAGAGAAGGGAAGAAATAGCAAGGAAGAAAAAGAGAGAAAGAAGAAAAGTAAAAGAGAGAGAACGAGAAAAATGTGGTTAAAATACTTTGTTCATGACACCTTTTATTAGCCCAATTAAACTATAAGTCCAGTCCAGTAAAGTCAAGTCAGTTGTGTTTAATATTATCGAACCACCCCATTTCCCCTTAACCTTTGCTCAAATCCACTTCAGGCTAGGGGCGTCCCCCTTT
>NW_023630475.1:0-1696 GCF_014905685.2 Nematolebias whitei | reverse complement strand
GTTTAATTTATGGATAATATCTCACAGATATATGTTCATTTACATCTAGTATTCAGCACTAGAACAGTATCTTTTACGGTTTCAGTCACTTGTGTCAATTTTGTTAGTTGAAGGTCCATTAGTGCTCGGATCTTTGGGACCTCGCTCTCTACTTCAGACACATGTTGTTTTAAGGACACTATACTGACAGTGTTGAATGCGGACAAACCTAGGCTAAACAGCGATCCTAGTGAGGAGGCAGCAAGTAAAAGCCCGCCGATGCCGCGCTTTTGCCTCCTACCTGTTCCGCCCAACTCTTGTTGGGTGTGAGTGAACTTATGTAGTTGCTTTAGGACGTGTCGGATCTCTCATTTAGCGTTCTCTAGGGATACTGTATACCATGTTTTGTTTAACCACTCGTTTTTAAGGTTAATGTGTTGTCTGATCACGGTTTGGGGGTCGAAGCGGACGAAGACCTTCCGAGTGTATAGGCGGCAGTCTGTGATGAGCAGTCCCGGCTGGTCCCTCAGAGCGATGCCTGAGGTGGGCCCAAGGGTTACAATCTTGGCTTGCCCTTCTTGGATGGCACCCAAGAGGGTGAAGATTACCAGGAGTGGTACCATCATTGTCCTATGGAAACACAGAGAGATAGGTCTTAGCTTCGTAACCGTCAGGGGTAGGTCCTGTGGGTTTAAACTATGGTTAAGTTTATTATCCATTAATTATCTTCTGCTTGGGTGACCCTTATTCCCACGAGGTCAGATTTTGTGAGATCTTTGTCTCCTGTGGAGTTATTGCACGCCTTGTGTGGTTTAACCTGGTTTCGATGTACCCATTTAACAGTTGGCTCTTTTTGGCCTTTACTGATTTTTATCTGATAGACAACTGGAGACAGTTTGTCTGTTATCAGATGGGGTCCAGTCCATCTGGGCATCAGTTTACGGGCGAGAGTTCCGGTCCCGGACTCTCTTCTCCCAGTTGTGGGGGCAAACGTGTAGTACTAGACCCTGTCTCCCACTTGGAGTTCCTCGTGAGAGGCCTTTTGGTCGTAGTACGCTTTGCGTCCTTCAGCTGATTTTTCCAGGTTTTTCTGAGCGAAAGCAAAAGTGTTTTTAAGGTGTTTTTCCAAGTCTTTCATGTATTGTTGTGTAGTGTAGGCTGTTGCCATGGCAGCATCGCCTGGTTGGTACAACAGGTGTAGAGGGAGAGTCATTTGTCGACCCGTCATCATCTCGAAAGGAGAGATGCTAGTCGATGTGTGTGGAGTGGCCCTTATGGCCATGAGGACCACAGGGAGTTTCACGTCCCAGTCCTTGTGGTTTGCGGCTACGTATTTTTTCAAAATATTCACCACAGTTCTGTTTGCTCTCTCAACCTGGCCTGAAGCCTGTGGATGGTAGCCAATATGGAAGTTGGCTTTGACGCCTAGCGTCTTCCACAGTTCTTTCATTACTTCACCTGTGAAGTGTGTACCTTGGTCTGAGTTCACTCTGAGGGGAAGTCCAAACCTTGAGAATACATGATTCATTAATAACATAGCAGTGGTTTGTGCTGTGTCATTAGGGGCTGGTAGACATTCTACCCATTTGGTAAACGCGCAGGTTACCGTGAGAAAATATTTATTTCCTCTAGAGGTCTTAGTGAGTGGTCCGACCCAGTCAATCTGGAGGTCCGACCATGGAAATGCAATGCCTCTACTATGCAGTGGTGCTCTGTG
>NW_023630473.1:0-1697 GCF_014905685.2 Nematolebias whitei | reverse complement strand
CCACAACTCGCACACCTCCTCGGCCACAGGTATGTCACCTTTTGAGGCTTCACTGGGCTATCTCCCTCCCTTGTTCCCCAGTCAGGAGACAGAGGTGTCGGTTCCGTCTGTTCAGCACCACTTCCGCCGTTGTAGACGTGTCTGGCGCCAAACAAGGACGACTCTACTTCGCACTGCGGCTCAAAATAAGAGGTTCGTGGACCGTCACCGTTCCGCCGCGCCTTCTTATCAGGTGGGCCAGAAGGTGTGGTTATCCACTAGAGACATTCATCTAAAGGACACTCCCAGGAAATTGGCTCCTCGCTTCATCGGTCCTTTTTCCATAGACAAGATCATCAATCCCTCGGCTGTGCGCCTACAGCTCCCCAGCTCCTTGAGGATCCATCCCACCTTCCACGTGTCTCAAGTTAAACCCATTTCAGAGAGCCCATTGTGCCCTCCTTCCGACCTCCCTCCACCCGCCCGACTTATTGACAACCATCCTGCTTTCACTGTCCGTACCATACTGGATGTCCGTCGCCGGGGACGGGGCTTCCAGTACCTCGTGGATTGGGAGGGCTATGGCCCGGAGGAGCGATCTTGGATCCCTCGTTCCTTCATATTGGACCCCAGCCTTATCACCGCCTTCTTCAAGGTCCACCCCAAGAAGCGCATTGGGTCGCCCAGGGGCGACTCGTGAAGTGGGGGTACTGTAAGAGTTGAACTTGCTGCAGCTCCAAGATGGCCGCCAATCATCCACAGCTGACGACCATCTGCATGACGAGCTCCTTGGCTACATAAGGCTGCAGTCAAGCTCTTCTCGTCACTGGAGCATTACTTCCTTCCGGGTAGTTGTGTTTCTAGCCAGTATCTTGATTATATGAAGAGGATACCTTACCTTGTTTTCTTGTGTCTACAGTTGTCTGGTCATCTCGGATCCTGCCC
The DNA here is from genome assembly GCF_014905685.2 of Nematolebias whitei. NCBI lineage: Eukaryota > Metazoa > Chordata > Actinopteri > Cyprinodontiformes > Rivulidae > Nematolebias > Nematolebias whitei. The sequence continues at coordinate 773 of NW_023630473.1, read as the reverse complement.
TTGGTTCTCCCTGTGTCGGAGTCTCGCCTCGTTTGCCTTTGCCCTCCAGCCACTTGCCTGCCTTGGGATTTTCCCCACAACCTCGCCCCACAAGGATTACCTGTAAGGAAAGACAAAACAGTTTGAGCTGCCTCCACTCGACTCCTAGACCTGACCTTGTCTCTCCCTTTTTCAGGAGTCCCAGGCCACCATTTTGTAAATACCTGTCAGCTTTTTTCACTGTAAATAATAAACACTGTTTTGCTTATTTAGACTCTTGTCGTTCTGGCTCTCATACCAACTGGGTTGTCCAAATCATAACAGATAATGCTCCAGCCAGACTATACCCAGAACGAGACCAGAAGCGAACAAGCTTCATCATCCGCTAACACTGAGAACATGGACAATTATGGAGAGGTTCTGAAGAAAATTATGGCCCAACAGCAGAGCACCCAGGCAAATTTATTGGAACTTGGATGCATGGTTCATGCTATTAACCGACAACTTGTTTCTCCTTCTCCCACAGCCGCAGCTTTGCCTTTACCGAGTCCTACCGAATTCAGCCCTGTAAGTCATTCCACAAACCAACAACTGTTTATTAAACCTTCTGAACTTTTTTCTGGAGACCCTGATCAGTGCAGAGGTTTTTTGCTACAATGCAAACTCGCTTTCAAGGGGGCTCCCCAGTATTTTTCTTCAGACATTGCTAAAGTAAACTTCTTCATTAGTCAACTCAAGAGAAACGCTTTAAAATGGGCTACTTCATTTATGCACCTCCATGAACTAGAAACTGT
>NW_023630472.1:0-1697 GCF_014905685.2 Nematolebias whitei | reverse complement strand
AGAGACTAAATAAAGAGACTAAATACAAAGACTAAATAAAGAGACTAAATACAGAAACTAAATAAAGAGCCTAAATGAAGAGACTACATAAAGAGACTTAATAAAGAGACTAAATAAAAAAACTAAATACATACACAAAATAGAGACTAAATAGAGACTAAATAGAGACTACATAAATAGACTATATACAGAGACTAAATAAAGAGACTTAATAAAGAGACTAAATACAGACTAAATAAAAATACTAAATACAGACACAAAATAGAGACTAAATAGAGACTAAATACAGAGACTAAATAAAGAGACTAAATAAAGAGACTAAATACAGAGACTAAAGAGAATAAATACAGAGACTAAATACAGAGACAAAATAAAGAGACTAAATACAGAGACTAAATAGAGACTAAATACAGAGACTAAAAAAAGAGACTAAATGCAGAGACTAAATACAGAAACTAAAAAATAAGAATAAATACAGAGACTAAATGCAGAGACTAAATACAGAAACTAAATAAAGAGACTACATACAGAGACTAAATGCAGACTAAATAAAGAGACTAAATAAAGAGACTAAATACAGACTACATAAAGAGACTAAATACAGAGACTAAATAAAGAGACTAAATACAGAAACTAAATAAAGAGACTAAATACAGAAACTAAATAAAGAGACTAAATGAAGAGACTACATACAGAGACTAAATACAGACTAAATAAAGAGACTAAATACAGACTAAATAAAGAGACTAAAGAGACTAAATACAGACTACATAAAGAGACTAAATACAGAGACTAAATACAGAGATTAAAATACAGAGACTAAATACAGAGACTAAATGGAGACTAAATACAGAGACTAAAAAAGAGAATAAATACAGAGACTAAATGCAGAGACTAAATACAGAACCTAAATAAATAGACTAAATGAAGAGACTACATACAGAGACTAAATACAGACTAAATAAATAGACTTAATAAAGAGACTAAATACAGACTAAATAAAAATACTAAATACAGACACAAAAGAGAGACTAAATACAGAGACTAAATAAAGAGACTAAATACAGAGACTAAATACAGAGATTAAAATACAAATACTAAATACAGAGACAAAATAAAGAGACTAAATCAAGAGACTAAATACAGAATACATAAAGAGACTAAATACAGAGATTAAAATACAGAGACTAAATACAGAGACAACATGAAAAGACTAAATACGGAGTCTAAATAGAGACTAAATACAGAGACTACATAAAGAGAAAAAAATAAAGAGACTAAATAAAGAGACTAAATACAAAGACTAAATAAAGAGACTAAATACAGAAACTAAATAAAGAGCCTAAATGAAGAGACTACATAAAGAGACTTAATAAAGAGACTAAATAAAAAAACTAAATACATACACAAAATAGAGACTAAATAGAGACTAAATAGAGACTACATAAATAGACTATATACAGAGACTAAATAAAGAGACTTAATAAAGAGACTAAATACAGACTAAATAAAAATACTAAATACAGACACAAAATAGAGACTAAATAGAGACTAAATACAGAGACTAAATAAAGAGACTAAATAAAGAGACTAAATACAGAGACTAAAGAGAATAAATACAGAGACTAAATACAGAGACAAAATAAAGAGACTAAATACAGAGACTAAATAGAGACTAAATACAGAGACTAAAAAAA
>NW_023630471.1:0-1697 GCF_014905685.2 Nematolebias whitei | reverse complement strand
CAACTCTAGAAAAAAATTGCACCAAGCAGAATGCAACATTCCTTGCTTTGACAACTTTCAAGGGGAAAACTTCCGGATATTTAGTTGTGGAATCCACAATCACCAGCATAAACCGGTTACCTGCTTTACTCTTTTCAACCAGGCCCACTATGTCCATACCCAAGCGTTGAAATGGTGTACTCAGAACTAGAAGAGATTGGAGAGGAGCTTTGTTGGGGAGTCTAGCTGATGTCATTTGGCATTCTGGACAGCTCCTGCAAAACTGCACAACATCTTTACGCAAGCCAGGCTAAAAGAAACAGCGCTTTATGCGGGCTAAGGTTTTATGCTTCCCCAGGTGGCCAGCCCAGGGAATTGAATGGCCCAACTTCAAAACAGTTTCTCTAACTGCTTTGGGAACCACAAGCTGTTGAATTGGCCCATTTTGTCTGTAAAGAATGTAATTTTGAATGACAAAATTATTTTTATGGACTTTGGCTTCTTTAAAGTACTGTATCTCACAAGACTTGAATCCTGGTGCTGCAGCTCCAATATATTACCAGGGATTTTGAAATCTTGGAGTATCTCAGGCTCTGGTGCATCAGAAGGGACTATCACCGTCCCTTGAAACTTCTCCCTTCTCCGTAGTCTTTTGGACTTCCTGTCTTTAGTTTCCTCTGTGGAAAAACTCCACATTGTGGAACGGTAGGGTACAGAGGTCGGAAACAATTTCCTCAGACTGCTTTGCTTGGGCCCGAGTTAGAGCCACATTACACTGAGGAGACTTCAACAGGTCAATAAGAACTGGCAGGTCATTACCAAGAATTACTGGAAATGGCAAGTTATCTACTATCCCAACATTAAGCAGGTAAGTTTGTCCTTTTATAGTCACATAAACATCTGCTGTTGGATATTCTATTTTGTCACCATGGACGCAGCAGATCGGAATGGTCTCACTGGTGCAAACAAACTGGGGTGAGACATACCTGCTCTGGACCAAAGTCTGCGTGCTCCCTGTATCAATCAGAGCCTTCATTGCATGACCGTTGAGCTCCACAGAGGTCTCCATTAACTGATCCATTGCTCCAACATTTTGGGTCTCTTTCCTGGGCACAAAACACATCTGGGACAACTTCACAGCAGTTTGAGGGCACATTGGTTTAGTATGACCCTCCTGTCCCCATAAGTAACAAATGGGCTTTTCCCTTTGAAATTTTGAACCAAATCTCTCTTTTACAGGTAGCTTACCCACAGCCGAAACTGGGTGGGCTGGAGATTGATGGCGGCCATCCTTTTTCCAGCTTTGAAAAGCCCAAGAGTTCGTCCTCCTTGCAGCCACAAACACATCAGCCAGTTCAACAGCCTCCTTTGCAGTCTTTGGATTGTGTTCTTTTATCCACACCTGAAGTTCTGGTGACAACATTCTTAGATACTGTTCAAGAATAATAATTTCATTGATTTGTTCGACCGTTTTACCATTAGGTTGCACCCATTTGACATACAGCTCCTTCAGCCTTACATAGAGCTCTTTTGGAGTTTCTTCTAGCTCCACCTGAAGCGAGCGGAATCTTTGCCTGTAGGTTTCACTGTTAATGTCATACTTCTGCAAAACAGCTAGTTTAACTTGATCATAATTCATAGACAAATCAACATCCATGTGCACAAAGGCACTTCTAGCTTTGCCTGTTAGCAGAGGTATTAAATGAAAAGCCCAGTCA
>NW_023630470.1:0-1697 GCF_014905685.2 Nematolebias whitei | reverse complement strand
TGCAGTGACTCCTCTTGCCTGCTCCTGACTCTTTGGCCGCTCCGTGATGCTGCATTGCCTCCTCTTGCCAGCTCCTGACTTTTTGGCCGCTCCGTGACGCTGCAGTGACTCCTCTTGCCTACTCCTGTCTCTTTGGCCACTCCGTGACGCTGCAGTGACTCATCTTGCCTGCTCCTGACTCTTTGGCCACTCCATGACGCTGCAGTGACTCCTCTTGCCTGCTCTTGACTCTTTGGCATCTTCATGATGCTGCAGTGACTCCTCTTGTCTTCTCCACTCTTTGGCTGCTCCATATAGCTGCAGTGACTCCTCTTGCCTGCTCTTCACTCTTTGGCTGCTCCGTGTAGCTGCAGTGACTCCTCTTGCCTGCTCTTGATTCTTTGACGTCTTCATGACGCTGCAGTTACTCCTCTTGCCTTCTGCACTGTTTGGCTGCTCCATAAAGCTGCAGTGACTCCCCTTGCCTGCTCCTGTCTCTTTGGCTGCTCCGTGTAGCTGCAGTGACTCCTCTTGCCTGCTCCTGACTCTTTGGCCGCTCCGTGTAGCTGTAGTGACTCCTCTTCCCTGCTCTTGACTCTTTGGCGTCTTCATGACGCTGCAGTGACTCCTCTTGCCTTCTCCACTCTTTGGCTGCTCCATAAAGCTGCAGTGACTCCCCTTGCCTGCTCCTGTCTCTTTGGCTGCTCCGTGTAGCTGCAGTGACTCCTCTTGCCTCCTCCTGACTCTTTGGCTGCACCGTGTCGCTGCAGTGACTCTTCTGGCCTCCTCCTGACTCTTTGGCGTCTTCATGATGCTGCAGTGACTCTTCTTGCCTTCTCCACTCTTTGGCCGCTCTGTGACGCTGCAGTAACTCCTCTTGCCTGCTTCTGACTCTTTGGCTGCTCCGTGACGCTGCAGTGACTCCTCTTGCCTGCTTGTGACTCTTTGGCCGCTCTGTGTCGCTGCAGTGACTCCTCTTGCCTGCTCTTGACTCTTTGGCCTCTCCGTGTCACTGCAGTGACACTTCTTTCCTCCTCCTGACTCTTTGGCCGCTCTGTGTCGCTCCAGTGACTCTTCTCACCTCCTCCTGACTATTTGGCTGCTAAGTGTCGCTGCAGTGACTTTTCTTGCCTCCTCCTGACCCTTTGGCCGCTCAGTGAATCTGCAGTGACTCCTCTTGCCTGCTCCTGACTCTTTGGCCGCTTTGTATCCCTGTAATGACTCCTCTTGCCTGCTCCTGACTCTTTAGAAGCTCCGTGTCGCTGCAGTGACTCATCTTGCCTGCGCCTGACATATTGGCCTCTCCGTGTCACTGTAGTGACTCCTCTTGCCTGCTCCTGTCTCTTTGGCCGCTCCGTGTCGCTGCAATGACTCCTCTTGCCTCCTCCAGACTTTTTGTCTACTTCCTGTAGCTGCAGTGACTCCTCTTGCCTGCTTCTGACTCTTTGGCCGCACCATTTTGCTACAATACCTCCTCTTGCCTACTCCTGACTCTTTGGCCGCTCCGTGTCGCTGCAGAGACTCTTCTTGCCTCCTCCTGTCTTTTTGGCCGCTCTGTGTCGCTGCAGTTACTCCTCTTGTCTGCTCTTGACTCTTTGGCCGCTCCTTGTCGCTGCAGTGACTCTTCTTGCCTCCTCCTGACACTTTGGCTGCTCCGTGTCGCTGCAGTGCCTCCTCTTGCCTACTCCTGACTCTTTGGCCACTCAGTGAAGCTGCAG
>NW_023630469.1:0-1697 GCF_014905685.2 Nematolebias whitei | reverse complement strand
TTAAATAATATTTAAACAATACATGTTAGTTTATTAATTTTTTCACAATTTTCCCCCCTTTTGTTCCAAAGGAACAACAAAATAAGAAAACAAAGTGAATAAAATATATATATATATATAAGTATAGACTTTGAATGGGATAAACATCAAGTTCAGTGCATCACTTGTGGTTTGGCACAGGACCATCATAAACTTCAAATGGAAGTTGCAAGAGCTGTTTTTGTGGGTTACAGACCCTGTTTAAAAGCTTATGCGTACAGGTAAGAAACTTCAATTTAATTCAAAACATGAAAATATACAAAGAACTCAAAGGAGGGCATACTGTTTTAGTCAAAAAGTATTAACATAAAATATAAAAAGAAGAAAACATAAATTTTTTATTTAAAAGCATAAAACCAAAATATGAAAGATTAAGAAATGTCTTTAGTTCTGGAAATGTTGTCCAGTGTACTCATGGTCTTCTGGTCTAAGCCTAAGAACACAACTTTGGACGGCTAAGACTACTAAATCTAGGAATTCTAGTCTAGATGGAATGGGTGAAGTTTCAGTCATCAGGGAGTGTCCGCCTCTGTCAAAGTCAATTACAAAGATGTCATCGGTGCAGGATGTGTCAATCTCAAGAATGGATTGATGTTCTCTAACTGTAAAACGAATTTTCATTTTATTTTAAAACAAAAGTGTTGTAAGAGGAAAATAAAACCAACAACTAAAACGAAAATGTATGCAAAGAATGCAAAAGACTTCCACTGGTACCGCATGGAGTTCATGATGGTTGTTTGTCTGTTGGGTATCAAACGTCTATCTGTTCTGCCTGCCTGATCAGTTGGAGGGTCTAGGTACTCCGCCGCCCTCACTGTGAGCCTGAGCTCTATCAGTGGGTGGTGAATGTGAGTGGCGTAGATCCCCCGTCGGTATCAAGCCTTTCAGACTCCGATACTTGTTGCACCCGCGGTGGCACCCAGCTCTTAAGCTCTGGTGCTTCTTTTCCTCTGGGCTAGTTCTCGATATCCTGGTTTCCGTCCGGTTGAAGAGGGGCAATGGGGACGCTGCCTCACCTGGTTTTGACGCCAGTGAGTGTGCTGTCCTGGCTCTGTTAGGTTTGGTCGTGGCCTAACAGACCGCTGCCTCAGCTACCCGTTGGTGCTGAGTGACTCTTCGGGCAGTTGCCCTGGTTTTTCCTGTCCTTTGCTCCTTTGGTCTTCTCCTGATGGTGGAGTGATCCCTTTGAACAGCTTACAGTGGGAGGCGTGGACCCAAGTAGTTCTCTCAGCCACCTTCACAGCCGTGTGGGTGGTCAGCAAAACCTGGAATGGTCCAGTCCACCTGGGAGAGTTCCAGCGCCTTCTCCTGAAACATTTAATCATAACAAAGTCTCCAGGAGAAATACAGTGCAATTGCTTTTGCGCAGGCGTAGGGAGTCCTCCCTGCACCTGAGACCTGATGGATGTTAAGTGTTTGGTTAGTTCAATGCAATAGTTCATCATGTTATGATCACAGTGTTTAAGATCTCTGGTGGGGTCAGTTGTCGGTCCAACTCCCAGATTGGGAGGAGCTGCAAAAAGGATTTCAAAAGGGCTAAGACGAAATTTAGCTCGTCTGCGCATTCTCATATACATAACAGCAATAGGCAAGCATGTGACCCAGTTCTGTTTTGTGTCCTCACAAAGTTTGGCCAGTTTGTTTTTCAAAGTACTATT
>NW_023630468.1:0-1697 GCF_014905685.2 Nematolebias whitei | reverse complement strand
CTGTTCTCTACTCTGTTGGCCATTTTAGTTAGCTTCTGCTGCTATTTGTATCTGTATTTCTATTTTATGTTTTCCTGTCTGCTGTGCATGTTTGTGTTCTTTTGTACAGCACTTTGGTTGGCCTTGTTGCTGTTTTAAGTGCTATATAAATAAATTGGTATGGTATGGTATGGTATGGTATGCAGCGACAAAGTCCGTCACGTCTTGGTGAATTGAGGGCCACCAGAAATGTCTTTTAATGAAAGAGATCATGCGGTTAGTGCCAGGGTGACAAAACATCTTATTGGAATGAACCCAGTCCAGTACCTTAGATCTAACTGAGGATGGTACAAATCGCTTACCAGGGGGACCAGTACCTGGATCGGGTTCTGATCTCTGAGCCTCCTGGATGTCATGCTCAATTGACCAAGTGAGGGATCCGACTACAACAGAGGTAGGTAGGATGTTTTGCTCGGTCGAAAGTTCCTCGGAGCTGGAGAACTGGCAGGACAGAGCGTCAGGCGTTGTGTTCTTAGATCCTGGTCTGTAAGTCAAAGAGAAGTGAAACCTGGTGAAGAACAGAGTCCATCGAGCCTGTCTGGGATTAAGTCTTTTAGCGTTCTGTATATAAGTTAAGTTCTTGTGGTCAGTCCAAATTAAGAAAGGCGTCTTGGTGCCCTCAAACCTTATATAGAGCTGTCAGCTGCCTTGTGTGGAAAAACAATATTCTCCATGGTCTTCTGTCTCATCTTCTGCTCATGCTAAGTCCATTTTTGAAAAATGACAAAATATAACTCACACGGGATCAGTGGTGGCAGTTGAGCTAGGGCTAAAAACAATGACTTCAGTCTTGTCATTGTCAATAAATACATCTCCCAGTCTGTATACCTCGTCTTCTCTCCTCTGAGGACAAAAAAGTGCTTCCAATCTGCATCAGCTCTGGTTCCTCCTCCTGAAATTGTTTGGTCTCGAACTGAAAACTATGCGGTGGGCAAAACCCAGAAGTAACTGGCCACTGGGAGTTGTAGTTCTTTTCTTTGTGCCTTTCGTTAAAACGATTGTCTATCCCAGGGGTGTCAAACTCAATTGCACAGGGGGCCAAAACTCAAAACTCGCGGGCCGAACAGTATAACCATTTATTTAACAGACTAAATATTTATGTTTTTTAACCATTAATATGAAGCAAAATACAGGATATCATTCCAAAATAAATACATTTCAACTTAAAATATTTTGCTCTTCATAAAAAAATATCCTGTCAATACAATACATTCAAAATCTGTACATGCTGGAATATTAAAAAATCCGAAAATATAAATAAAAAATTGAATTTAAAGCAAAAGTATAATCATAACAAATCATAACATTCCATTTTCTTGTCCTATTTAGTCAGAGCCTGATACTTGGAGTCTTTTCTTTGCAACAAGTTCGTTTATGTTTGGGGTTAGGTTCTGTGTTGTGGAGATTCTCAGAATCGATTGCAGGTGTTCATCAGTGAGGCGACTCCTGTGTGACGTTTTGTTAATTTTCATCACAGAGAACAGCTGCTCGCACAGATATGTGCTGCCAAACATGGACAGGATTCGAGCCGCATGTTGGCGGAGCTGCGGCATCGCTTCAGGAATGAAGCTAGTGAACTGTGCTGGCCCCGCAGTGTCGTACTTTGCCTTCAGTGTCCCGTTACATTGCAGTTCTATCAGCTCCATCTGCATTTCTAC
>NW_023630467.1:0-1697 GCF_014905685.2 Nematolebias whitei | reverse complement strand
TTTTTTTATTGATCATGTAAATGATCACGATGTCACGCGCAATACTGGGTGCACTCCAGCAGGTGGCGCCGTTGGACAGGTCTAAGAAGACGCCTAGGGTTGAAGTGTCCCCCTGCAGTCTTCCTTCTGCATGAGCTGCTTGATTCCTTTTTGACCCCAGAAAGACTTGTTCCTCATCCTCTGTTCTCACTCCAAGTACCTCTTTATCTGTCTGCTTTTAGCATAGTTAAACAATGTTTTAACTTTTTCTCCCAACAACGTATGACCACCTGTCGGGCTGCTACATCGTTTTTTTTTGTTTTTGTATTTCTACTGACTTATTTCTGCTCATTTCTGATACCATTTGACTGTTTCATGCCAATATCAACTAATTCTACCTAGGTTTTAAATCAATCCTACTGTTACCGCGTACTTCAGCACACTTCCTTCCGGTGATTAGAAATTATTTCTGCTTATTTATTGTTTCCTAATTTAAGCTCCTTTATTAATTCTTTAGTTTGTAATTAGTTGTTTTAAGGTAATTAACGCATTTACTCATGACTTCCAGGTTATGAATTCTTCCTTAATTTTCTGAATTTGATTATTTTGACCTTTTACATTGTCTCAAATTAATTAATTAATCAAAACCAACTTCCCCTCTTTTTTTCTTTTTTCTCTCTTCCCTGGACGGTCTGAAGCCTTCACACCCACATGCACACGACTCAGGACACAGTTATATTGACCCCAATAAAATATTATTTTGTGAAAATGTATGTTGACTCTTTTTTTTTTTTTCTTTTACCAAAAAGGTATCCCATACGTATCTTGTGACTATTGTTATGTTATAAAAATAACATAATTATATAAGTTATTACTTTATATTGTTATTATTATTATTATTGTTATTTATTTATTTATTTATTTTTGATCGTCACGTCTTTCACGTTTTAGCGTTTTATTCTTGCATCTAACCCAGTCCCGCACCCACTTAATAAAAACCTCTAATTTTTAAGCGAGTCTAATTGACACTGTTTTTAAGCGAATCACCAATTTCGCAAGATTACAGTAAACTTGGTCTTAGAGTTACAGAAGCCGACGGCGAATAAATCAAATATATCCTAGAACCCCGCTTCCTCTCTGGAACTTCGTCAAATTCCAGTTGGCTCGACCACTGCGTAATATTCTGGGACTGGTTCTAACTCTCACTCAGCTCCGCACTATACTTAAATAAACGTCCAATTTTAAGCAAGTTTAATTGATACTGTTTTTAGTTGGATCACAAATTCAACAATGTTTACAGCAAAACATGATCTCAGGGTTTCAGAGTAAGCGGCAGATAAATTTTTACATCTATCTTAGAACCCCCACCCCCCTGTTTCAAAGCCCCCGTAGGGGCATTTGATTTGCTCGATCAATGCGTGATCATTCTGGAGCTGGTTTTACGTTTACTGTATTTTCATTTCTACGCGCTACCGATCATAAAAACGTACTTATTCTGTTTTATTGAGTTCAACACACTGACTTTTAATTTGCCTATTTAAAACCCAATGACAGATTTCGATAAAAAACCAGGTATCTGCTTACCTGTATTGTGAAGATACTGGCGCCAGGTCAGTGTGAAGAACTCAGCTTGCCCTTCCTGCCTGCCCATATCTCGGTGGGACCTCCAATTGTTGATTTGCGTCTTCGCTCCGCCCGAGTTCGTTGTTATGGCTTGT
>NW_023630466.1:0-1698 GCF_014905685.2 Nematolebias whitei | reverse complement strand
AATATTTTGTTTACTAACTAAACATTTAACTTGCGAGTTAAGTAATTGGTTTGTAAACTAAACATTTATATTGTAAATTAAATATTTAGTTAGGAACTATGACATTTATAAATTTATGAATAACATGGTGAAAATATGACTTTGAAAAAACATTTTTTTCCTTATTAAAGGCTAAATAAACCAAAATATTGCTGTTAATTTTTGACTGTGTAACTTTACAAACGGCGCCCCATACGTCGTTTGAGCAAAATGGCTAAATTATTGCCCAACAAGATCATCTCAGTTTATAATTGTGCCATGATATGCATACCTTCAAGGAACGCTTGTTTTTTAATTTATTATGCTTTTAGCCTTAGAACCTGCAAGTTGTTGCACTAATTAATTTAATTTTTTAGCACAATAGTACAAAAAGGCCCTTTACAGAGAAAATGGCTCTTTCATTTCATGCCTTTAATGGACCCTTGTCTTGCTTTTGTTGCCATGTTATTGAGTCTAATACTTTTTTTAATTTTAGGCATCTTTGTGCTGCTTGCACCCATCAGCCTCTAAAAGAAACATGATGTGCCCTAAAAAGGTACAGGTTCTTTTAACTTACGAACAGCTGCATCTTTTTTTAGTACAACAATGATGTTAAGTGTCTTGGAAAGTTGCTTGATTGAACGACTGTTGTTGATGTCAAATATTCTTCTTATTTAGACGAAACCTGGGGTCATTCGCCCGATGACAGCCATTCCAAGACTGACGGTAAAGGATGACGATGAATTTCGGTCCAGTCCTTGCAGGCAGGTTTGCAAACAAACCTCAGCTGACAAGAAAAAGGTGGGTGAGATGCATTTGGTGGATGTTTTAGCCTTTATTTTAAATGACACAAAGATAAGTCTTGAAGGAGAAAAAGATACAGATGATTACAAGAAATCATGCACTCGCCATCTACTGCAAATCCGCACATCAGCTGCATTCATGAACACATTTTATTCATAAATGTTTATGAATTAACAGTTAGACAGGTTTAATATTAAATGTAACACAAAAAAAGTAATCCAAGTAAAATTTTTAATATCTTTATCAAATATAGAAAATTTTAAGCTAAAATTTGTTGGACTTTTTCAATTAAAGAGAAAAAAACTCACCGATTGATTTAGAAATCAACTTTTTTTTTCTGTATTTTTTATTTCCATTGAATGAAAATATAGCCAAACTGCCGAACTTAAACAAACCTTAAAACAGAATTTTGTAAATCCCAGGGCAGACAGTTCAAAAGGCGGAGAGGGGCTGACCAGACAAAAAATCTTGACCCCCCCATGGTGATCAGGTGAAGAAGAGAAGCTGAGATTATAGGTGGGAATATAATCCTGGAAGAGCAAGAATATACAGAGGAGAAGCAACAAAATGAAAGAAGCAGGATCTTGTGGATGACGCGATATTTGATGGGAAGCTAATAAAGGTGCTGTAGGTCTGGTGTTATATGGCTGATGAGGGTTCTGGTGATGATGCGAGCAAAAAGCTTGACAGGTAACACAACCGCCCTCCTGCAAAATAAAATAAAATAAAAATTACAATAATCGAGGCAAGATGTGACCAGAGTATGAACTAGAATAGCAGTGCTGTTTGTTCAATGTAAGGGACAGATGCAGATAAGTGACAGTATTAATATGGGAGTGGGAAGATAGGCTGCTGTCAAGGATATATATATATATA
>NW_023630465.1:0-1698 GCF_014905685.2 Nematolebias whitei | reverse complement strand
TTTAACAGTTGGCTCTTTTTGGCCTTTACTGATTTTTATCTGGTAGACAACTGGAGACACTTTGTCGGTTATCAGATGGGGTCCAGTCCATCTAGGCATCAGCTTACGGGCGAGAGTTCCGGTCCCGGACTCTCTTCTCCCAGTTTTGGGGGCAAACGTGTAGTACCAGACCCTGTCTCCCACTTGGAGTTCCTCGTAAGAGGCCTTTTGGTCGTAGTACGCTTTGCGTCCTTCAGCTGATTTTTCCAGGTTTTTCTGTGCGAAAGCAAAAGTGTTTTTAAGGTGTCTTTCCAAGTCTTTCATGTATTGTTGTGTAGTGTAGGCTGTTGCCATGGCAGCATCGCCTGGTTGGTACAACAGGTGCAGAGGGAGAGTCATTTGTCGACCCGTCATCATCTCGAAAGGAGAGATGCCAGTCGACGTGTGTGGAGCGGCCCTTATGGCCATGAGGACCAGAGGGAGTTTCACGTCCCAGTCCTTATGGTTTGCGGCTACGTATTTTTTCAAAATACTCACCACAGTCCTGTTTGCTCTCTCAACCTGGCCTGAAGCCTGTGGGTGGTAGCCAATATGGAAGTTGGCTTTGACGCCTAGCGTCTTCCACAGTTCCTTCATTACTTCACCTGTGAAGTGTGTACCTTGGTCTGAGTTCACCCTAAGGGGAAGTCCAAACCTTGAAAATACATGATTCATTAATAACATAGCAGTGGTTTGTGCTGTGTCATTAGGGGCTGGTAGACATTCTACCCATTTGGTAAACGCGCAGGTTACCGTGAGAAAATATTTATTTCCTCTAGAGGTCTTAGTGAGTGGTCCGACCCAGTCAATCTGGAGGTCCGACCATGGAAATGCAATGCCTCTACTATGCAGTGGTGCTCTGTGAAGTGGTCTGGATGGTTGAAACTGGCCACAGATCAGGCACCCTTTTATGTAGTCCTTGACATCCTTTTTCATTCCAGGCCAATAAGCAATCTGTTTTAATGCTTTCAGCGTGGCATTGTCACCCTTATGTCCTGCGGACGGAAGGTCATGTGCATGGACTAACATCACCCCCCTGTGGTCATGGGGGACCACGAACACAGGTGAGGACGTCCGTCCATGAGCAAAAGTTAGGATGCCCTTAAGTAGTTTTAGCTGTTTGCGCAGCTGAAAGAGGACTTTGAGGTCTGGATTGGAATCCAGCTCGCCTTTCGATGGAGTGTATTTGTCTGGGTCAGTCAGATACAGCATCATCGAGTTAATTGCAGGATCCAACTTCTGAAGTTGGATGATGTCTGGGTCAGTCAACATCGGGCGCACAGAAACTGTGTTATCAGCAGGTTTAGCTGCAGCTTGTGCACGTGTGACTGCCATTACCTCAGTTGTAGCTTGTGACGACTGAGTGTTGAGTAGCCAGGAGGGGTCAAAGGACCACGTGGGTCCGTCAACGGCTCCTTCTTTGGCTAGGGAGTCTGCAAGGTCATTGTAGTGCTTGTCATCGCCTGGGACTCTGGAGTGTCCTGGAACTTTCTTCCAGAATATCTGTAGATCATGTGATGTCACTAAGTGATCACATGTCATGAAAAGCTCTTTGTGTTTTACCACCTTTTTGTTGCTTGTGAGAAAACCGTTCTGTTTCCACAGAGCGAGATGACACAAGAAACTGAGTCGAGCATAGTTAGAGTCAGTGCAGATGACTAGCGTCTGGATGGAGCGTTC
>NW_023630464.1:854-1698 GCF_014905685.2 Nematolebias whitei | reverse complement strand
CAATGGCAATTTCTGTTGGTAACATCAGAGCTGTTTCTAATTCTCTCATATCTGCCTCATGTTTGATCGGTTTCCCGTTAGCTGTACGAAAACCTCCCCTCTTCCACTGTGCCAGCTCCACCTGAGCTGCTCCAAAAGCATATGCTGAGTCTGTGAAGATAGTCACTTTTTTGCTTTCCGCCCAGGTAAGTGCTGAAATCAGAGCCCTCACCTCAGCTCTCTGCGCTGACTGAGACCCCTGCAATTTCTCACACACTACAGTTTGATAACCCTGGTCTGTTTCTAGCACGACCGCAAAGCCTGCGCTGAGTTGTCCATCCTGCGTTCAAAAACAACTTCCATCACAAAGCAGCACCTGTCCCTCTCCAAGAGGTGCGGCCTTCAAGTCTGGTCTGACCCTGTCATCAATTTCCACTCTCCTCTCACAGATGTGTGGTTCACCTCCTCCAATCCTGTCTGCCATGTTTATTCCCTCATGTGTGAACAACAAGTTCGGTGCTTCCAGGATCTTGTTTATCCTCTGTTGTCTTAACGGTGACATAGTGAAGTTTTGTGAATTTACAAAGGCAACCACACTATGTGATGTCAGCACATGCAGAGTGTGTCCCATCACCAGGTGGGCTGCCTTTTGTACTAACTTAGCCACCCCCGTAGCATGTTGTGTGCAGGGCGGATGCCTCTTTTCTGTATTGTCTAACAGACAGCTGATATACATCAAAACTTTCCTTCCCCCCTCATGTTTCTGAAACAGAATGCCGTTAATCACCCCTTCTGTTTCAGAAACATCCAGATGGAAGGGCCGGCCATAATCCGGGAGAGCTAAATCTGTAGCCCTGCTCATCTG
>NW_023630464.1:0-844 GCF_014905685.2 Nematolebias whitei | reverse complement strand
CAATGGCAATTTCTGTTGGTAACATCAGAGCTGTTTCTAATTCTCTCATATCTGCCTCATGTTTGATCGGTTTCCCGTTAGCTGTACGAAAACCTCCCCTCTTCCACTGTGCCAGCTCCACCTGAGCTGCTCCAAAAGCATATGCTGAGTCTGTGAAGATAGTCACTTTTTTGCTTTCCGCCCAGGTAAGTGCTGAAATCAGAGCCCTCACCTCAGCTCTCTGCGCTGACTGAGACCCCTGCAATTTCTCACACACTACAGTTTGATAACCCTGGTCTGTTTCTAGCACGACCGCAAAGCCTGCGCTGAGTTGTCCATCCTGCGTTCAAAAACAACTTCCATCACAAAGCAGCACCTGTCCCTCTCCAAGAGGTGCGGCCTTCAAGTCTGGTCTGACCCTGTCATCAATTTCCACTCTCCTCTCACAGATGTGTGGTTCACCTCCTCCAATCCTGTCTGCCATGTTTATTCCCTCATGTGTGAACAACAAGTTCGGTGCTTCCAGGATCTTGTTTATCCTCTGTTGTCTTAACGGTGACATAGTGAAGTTTTGTGAATTTACAAAGGCAACCACACTATGTGATGTCAGCACATGCAGAGTGTGTCCCATCACCAGGTGGGCTGCCTTTTGTACTAACTTAGCCACCCCCGTAGCATGTTGTGTGCAGGGCGGATGCCTCTTTTCTGTATTGTCTAACAGACAGCTGATATACATCAAAACTTTCCTTCCCCCCTCATGTTTCTGAAACAGAATGCCGTTAATCACCCCTTCTGTTTCAGAAACATCCAGATGGAAGGGCCGGCCATAATCCGGGAGAGCTAAATCTGTAGCCCTGCTCATCTG
>NW_023630462.1:0-1698 GCF_014905685.2 Nematolebias whitei | reverse complement strand
AAGAATCTGATCTACCTGCGGAACGCCAAGCGTCTGACCCCCCGTCAGGCCCGTTGGTCGCTTTTCTTTAATCATTTTAATTTTGTTTTGACTTTCCGTCCGGGCTCCAAAAACATTAAACCGGACGCCCTGTCCAGACAGTTTGCTCCACCAGACTCGTCCGAGCCTTCAGATTCAATTATCCCTTCGTCCTGCATTGTGGGCTCTCTTTCTTGGCCCATCACCGCCACCGTCCAACAGGCCCTCCTCTCCGAACCGGACCCTGGTGGTGGTCCTCCCGGCACCCTCTTCGTCCCCTCCAGCGTGCGGCCCCAGGTTCTCCAATGGCTTCACACGAATAAACTTTCCTGCCACCCCGGAGTCAACCGCATGCTCTCCCTTACCAAGGCCCATTTCTGGTGGCCCTCCATGACTTCTGACATTAAAGACTTTGTTTCTGCCTGCCCTGTCTGTGCCAGAAACAAGTCCGGCACTCAACCCCCGGCTGGCCCTCTGCTTCCCCTCCCGACCCCTAGTCGCCCTTGGTCCCACATCGCCCTCGACTTCGTTACCGGCCTTCCACCATCTGACGGCAACACCACCATCCTCACAGTTGTTGACAGCTTTTCAAAGGCCGTCCATTTTGTTCCCCTCCCTAAGCTCCCCTCTGCCCTTGAGACTGCCCAGTTACTCACCCTCCATGTGTTTAGGCTCCATGGGATCCCGTCGGACATTGTCTCTGACCGAGGCCCGCAGTTCATCTCCCAGGTCTGGCACTCCTTTTGCAAGTCGCTCGGGGCGTCCGTTAGCCTCACCTCTGGTTACCATCCCCAGGCTAACGGACAAGCCGAGCGCTGCAATCAGGAGCTGGAGTCCACACTGCGTTGCCTGGTCGAGTCTAATCCTTCGTCCTGGAGCCAGCACTTGGTTTGGGTGGAGTACGCACATAACTCCCTCCGTTCCTCTGCCACCGGCATGTCCCCCTTTGAAGCCTCCTTAGGCTACCATCCTCCTTTGTTCCCTGACTCAGAGACAGACTGTTCGGTCCCGTCCGTCCAGCACCACTTCAGGCGTTGCCGTCGTATCTGGCGCCAGGCCAAAGCAGCCCTCCTTAGGACCGCAGCCCAGGCAAAACGGTTTGCTGACCGCCACCGTTCAGAGACGCCCCCCTACCAGGTCGGCCAGCAAGTTTGGTTGTCCACCAAGGACATTAAGCTGCGGGACACACCTCGCAAACTGGCCCCCCGCTTCATTGGTCCCTTTCCCATCACTCGCATCATCAATCCCTCTGCGGTCCGCCTCCAGCTCCCCAGGGCCATGCGCATCCATCCCACGTTCCACGTTTCCCAAGTGAAACCTGTTTCCCTCAGTCCCCTGTGTCCTCCATCTGACCTCCCTCCGCCGCCTCGCCTGATCGACAACCACCCTGCGTTCTCCGTTCGTTCCATCTTGGACGTGAGGCGCAGGGGCAGGGGTTTCCAGTACCTGGTCGATTGGGAGGGGTACGGTCCTGAGGAGAGGTCAAGGATCCCCAGGTCCTTTATCCTTGACCCCAGTTTAATTTCCAGGTTTTACAGAGACCACCCCGAGAAGCGCCTCAGGTCGCCAGGTGGCGATTCTTGAGGGGGGGTACTGTAAGGATCCCACTGCCTGCAGCCTGCCTTGCTGATGACCGCTGATTACCAACACCTGGCGGCCATCAGCCTGATGAGCCTCTCC
>NW_023630461.1:0-1698 GCF_014905685.2 Nematolebias whitei | reverse complement strand
GTCTGAGTGGAGTGGTGAGTTCACTATAATCAGGTATATAGTGTCTGCTTGTACCATCTGTTTTAAAATGAGTCAATGTGAGTGATCATTATCAAAGCCAGCTGCAGTTTTTGATCACGACCCCCAAAGTGCCTAGATGACCATCACAGACCAAATGTGGGGTTGACACCTCCGTCAGGCTGCAGTTGATGTTAGTGACCCTGGACAGAGTGACCACCAGTTCTTCTTTCAGCCTTTCAGTCCCCAGACTCGTCACCGTCTGTCTGGAGACCAGTTCAGCTTTGTGCAGCAGTTCATATCTCAGCATACAGCAAGACTTGACTGGATGTTCTCGCTGTGGACAAACTCCAGGGCCCCCTCTGGACAGTTAGTTCAGTTCGCTCTTGGACTGTTAGATCTTTGAAAAGTCACGTTACTTGGCTGAAAAGTTCTTTGTTGCTGTGTCAGTTGTGTTCGACTGACAACTTATTTGAACCGTCCCATTGGTCAGTTTCACAGACCCAACGTCAGCGCCCACCTGAACACATTTGTATCTGATCCGGCCCCCGGCACTCGAGAGTCCCGATCAAAACTCAGATGGATGCTGTATGCAGTTAAATGCTACCTTCTATGTTTTGTGGGCCTAATTAGACTCATCTTCCCACTCTAAAGTTCTGTCATCTCCAGCTGCAGAGAAGAAAAAATAATTAAATCACAGTTTCATTTCTCGTGCTACAAGGGGTTTTGTTTTAACTGGGATGGGTGACTCCTCCCTCAGCTGCGAGGGGGTGTCAGTGACCTCCCCCACCTGTAACCTTCCATCTGTTATGTGATATATAGGGTACATTCCTGTGGGGGGATGTGCTGACTGATTGCTGCTTGAGTTATAAGGAGGGGGAGCTGAACTACCCACTTCCTCACTCTTTGTTTTAGGCTGCTCTATAAGTTGCTGTTTTTTCAACAAATGGGACGAACCCTGTGCCACAAAGACCAATTTCAACCACTCTTTTCTTTCATATTTAACCTCCCTCATTAACTTTCTGTATTTACCTTTCTGCAGGGCGTTTGCCTCTCTTTTTTGCTTGTCAAACTTATCCTCATCTCTCGAGCATTCTTTAATCTTTTCCCAAATTAAAGATATTACATACTGGCCTTCTTGAGCATTATTTTCTATTTTTTGTAATTTTTTCACGAGAGCTTTTTTTTTTAGCTTTTTATTATATTCCAACATCGCTAGTGCTTGTCCCACAACTTCAGCTTGCTCCTTTACCGGTTTAAAACTTTCCTGCTCGCACTTTTGTAACATGACACGCTGCGCCTCTGTGTCCATTCTCTCAGGAAATTTTGACACATACCACACCTCTTTGTTTTATTGTCACTGGAAAATTCTGGAACTTTTTTAGACTCTGGAACTTTTTTTTTTTCTTTTTTTCTACACATTCATACTGTGGTCTTATATTTGACAAAGACACAAACAACAAAATAAACAAACAAGATACTGACCACTTATTTCAACATTCACGCGAGTCACAGACGCCAGAAATATCACAATGGTCACCCTTGAAACTGTTGGGTTTTTTTTTTGTTTTTTTTTTTAAAAACAAAATGTGTTGACTTCCCTTTTAATATCTTAGAAGACAGCAATAGTTGTGAACCTGTGACTTCTTATACCCACCACAGATCATAAGTTATTTTATTCAACAAATCTAATTATTAGTA
>NW_023630460.1:0-1698 GCF_014905685.2 Nematolebias whitei | reverse complement strand
TGTGTGTGTGTGTGTGTGTGTGTGTGTGTGTGTGTGTGTGTGTGTGTACTCCTGTAGTAAGAGTACCTCAATAACTCTTCATATTCATTAGTGCACATTATAATATACATATATTGAATGCACACCGTTCACACGTAGGATCATATTCACGTATTAAACAAGAACATACATCCAACAAAGCTCCAAAGATTTAAAGCAACATTTGAATAAACTTGTGTGATTATTTTATGAGTATCTTTGTTAAAAAATAAATATAATAAGACATATGTGCTGTATAAACTTTAAGTTCACTTTTAAAAGGTAAAATAAAAATGAAAAATCTTTAAAAGTCTTGGTGTTTATTTGCAGCCTTGAATTAATAGAATCCAAACTTGACTCTTCAGAGCTGAAATGCTTGTCCTCTCGTTCTAACTGTAAGAAGGAAGCGATTGATGCGCAGCAGCTGCATCCTGTGACCCAAGCTCTGCTCGGCTATTTGTCTCTGTCAACTCCCCCTCAGCCCCTCGCTGAAAAGCTCTGGCAGCCTCAGCCATGATGACTGTGGCTCACCAGGCCCTTTGTCGCTGCACATGTTGTGAAGTCCTTATGGTCAGGCCCGGTTTCACTTTTATTCCTGTGTAGATGTGAAGTGACACTTGAAGTGGCAGCTGGTTGGGCAGGGCCTGCTGCCGTTCAATCGGGCCGTGCCTTGGGGCCTGTTGCAACATCTGCCTTCACAATCGGCCATGGAGCAGCGCCAGCACCATATATTTATGCCACCGGACGCCAGCGTCATTCAGCTGGGCAATCAAGCTCTTCCTCTGTCTTGTCTCTACGTCGGTGCTCCTTTGCTGCCTAATAATGAGCTTTTAGGAAGAGACCACCCTGTAATCTGTTTCCTCCGAGCTCAGAATGAGCACCCGAAACATGTAGTTGGGAAATTAGCGACTTGACCTCCTGATTATCAATGGGAGGCGGTTCACAACTGAAAATAGGACAGGAAACAGGTGTTGGGCTGGAAGCAGAAGACTGTTCTGATTCCTCCTTTTAGTAAAGATGTGGAAGAACTTGGCTCTGTTGATGATGCTCTTTGGCAAAGTTTGAATTCGTTTGCACCCATAAAGCTCTGTGCTTTCCTGCTAAGACGTCATGAGTCGCTGATGCTTCTTAGTGGATTTTAAAGTTTGTAATGTCAAAACCTCCCAAAACACTTAGGAACATAGAACAGAAGGCCTGCATCCTGTCTTACTCAACATTTTATTGTATAAATGTTTATCACCTGCTGATCAAGACAACTGGCAATCTATCTGTGTGTGTGTTTGTTTCAGGTTACCTTACAGGGAACAATTTTACAAAAAATCATGCATTGTGGGAACCAACTGCTCTTTATAGGGATCAAAGCCAGGTCCCCATAAGGAGAAGTCTCATGGGGTTAGAGGTTAGGCATGAACTAGTAATGGTTAGGTGTAGGGTAAGGGTCAGAGTTAGGCTATAGAAAGGCTATAGAAAGGCTATAGAAAATGAATGGAAGTCAATACAAAGTCCCCGAAAAGTACGTTTACAAGAAAGTATGTGTGTGTGTGTGTGTTTGTGTGTGTGTGCTTATTTTAACTCCTCTCCGTACAGTAAAAATAGAGCCTTGTAAATCTGTTGCACCCTGGACGCATATGTATTTATGTACATAGACATGTACATATGCATATGTAATGTATATATATA
>NW_023630459.1:380-1699 GCF_014905685.2 Nematolebias whitei | reverse complement strand
GCACAAACGTTGTGGAAGAAGAATGGATGCCAGCTGAACGTTTTGAGTCATTTCTTGAAGAAGCACAAACGTTGTGGAAGAAGAATGGATGCCAGCTGAACGTTTTGAGTCATTTCTTGAAGAGGCACAAACGTTGTGGAAGAAGAATGGATGCCAGCTGAACGAGCGCTTCAGAAACATTCAGTCACAAGTGTGAAACGATCAGCAGCTCCCTCTGGAGTGAGGCGCTGCTTCGAGTCCAGGACTTGAGGTGTCTCTGGGTTTTGTTCTCAGAAGAATGGAGCGTGAGATCAACAGACGGATCGGTGCGGCTTCCTCAGTATTGTGGACTCTGCGCCGGTCCGTTGTGGTGAAAAGGGAGCTGCGTGGCGTTTAGCTGTCGGTCTACGTTCCCACCCTCACCTATGGCCACGAACTGCGGGCGACCGAACGAGACCGCGGACACAGCCGGTCAAAATGTGTTTCCTCTGCAGGGAAGCTCTTCCTTAAAGGTACGACGAGAAGTTCAGTTCTCCAGGAGAGACTGGAAGAAGAGCCGCGGCTCCTCCACATCGAGAGGAGCCAGTTGAGGTGCAGCAGACGTCTGTAGGACCCCGTCCTTCCCAAACACGGAAAGATGTGAGAAATCAAGAAGAAAGTAGATTATTTAAATGACTGAGGAGCAATATATACAAAGCAATCAGTTTAAAGTGTGACAACGCGAGTATTTAATATTGTTGCAGTATTTAAATATTTTAAACCTGCTGCTTCCATTGGGTCCAAAAGACCCGTCCAGCCTGGGTCTCATGTTGACCCACAGCAAACAGCTAAAAATAACAAACAAACAAACAAAACATGAATTAATCTAAAAATAGGCCACACAGTTACTGTTTGAAAAGCTGCAGTAAATATAAAAATAAAATATAGTTAATATAAATAAATAAAAGGTAAATATATATGTATAAATATAATATGCATGTATAAATATAATATATATGTATAAATATAATATATATGTATAAATATAATATGTATGTATAAATATAATATGTATGTATAAATATAATATATATGTATAAACATAATATGTATGTATAAATATAATATATATGTATAAATATAATATATATGTATAAATATAATATGTATGTATAAATATAATATATATGTATAAATATAATATATATGTATAAATATAAAATATATGTATAACTATAATATGTATGTATAAATATAATATATATGTATAAATATAATATATATGTATAACTATAATATGTATGTATAAATATAATATATGTATAAATATAATATATGTATAAATATAATATGTATGTATA
>NW_023630459.1:0-280 GCF_014905685.2 Nematolebias whitei | reverse complement strand
ATATATGTATAAATATAATATATGTATAAATATAATATGTATGTATAAATATAATATGTATGTATAAATATAATATGCATGTATAAATATAATATATATGTATAAATATAATATATGTATAAATATAATATATATGTATGAATATAATATGTATGTATGAATATAATATGTATGTATAAATATAATATGTATGTATAAATATAATATATGTATAAATATAATATATATGTATAAATATAATATGTATGTATAAATATAATATGTATGTATAAATATAATA
>NW_023630458.1:0-1699 GCF_014905685.2 Nematolebias whitei | reverse complement strand
ACACAACAATACATGAAAGACTTGGAAAGACACCTTAAAAACACTTTTGCTTTCGCACAGAAAAACCTGGAAAAATCAGCTGAAGGACGCAAAGCGTACTACGACCAAAAGGCCTCTCACGAGGAACTCCAAGTGGGAGACAGGGTCTGGTACTACACGTTTGCCCCCACAACTGGGAGAAGAGAGTCCGGGACCAGAACTCTCGCCCGTAAACTGATGCCTAGATGGACTGGACCTCATCTGATAACAGACAAACTGTCTCCAGTTGTCTATCAGATAAAAATCAGTAAAGGCCAAAAAGAGCCAACTGTTAAATGGGTACATCGTAACCAGGTTAAACAACACAAGGCGTGCAATAACTCCTCAGGAGACAAAGATCTCACTAAATCTGACCTCGTGGGAATAAGGGTCATCCAAGCAGAAGATAACTAATGGATAATAAACTTAACCATAGTTTAAATTCACAGGACCTACCCTTGACGATTACGAAGCTAAGACCTATCTCTTTGTGTTTCCATAGGACAATGATGGTACCACTCCTGGTAATCTTTACCCTCTTGGGTGCCATCCAAGAAGGGCAAGCTGAGATCGTAACCCTTGGGCCCACCTCAGGCATCGCTCTGAGGGACCAGCCGGGATTGCTCATCACAGACTGCCGCCTATACACTCGAAAGGTCTTCGTCCGCTTCGACCCCCAAACTGTGATCAAACAACACATTAACCTTAAAAACGAGTGGCTAAACAAACCATGGTATACGGTATCCCTAGAGAGTGCAAAAGGAGAGATCCGGCACGTCCTAAAGCAACTACATAAGTTTACTTACACCCAACAAGAGTTGGGCGGAATAAGTACAAGGCAAAAGCGCGGCATCGGCGGGCTTTTGCTTGCTGCATCGTCACTAGGATCACTGTTTAGCCTAGGTTTGTCCGCATACAACACTGTCAGTATAACGTCCCTAAAACAACACGTGTCTGAAGTAGAGAATGAGGTCCCAAAAATCCGAGCACTAATGGACCTTCAACAAACACAACTGAGACAAGTGACTGAAACCGCGAAAGATACTGTTCTAGTGCTGAATACTCACACCCAGGAAATCAAAGCCCTCGTACAAGCGGTAAATGAGTTAACTCTTAAGGTTGAAATGGATTACACTGTCGCACACCTGATGGATAGGATCTTTGCTGACATGCTTAGAGATATCAGCTCGTCGGTTGATACACTAGCCACCAGTAGGATTCCACCGTATCTAGTCTCGCTACAGATGGTGGACGACATCCTCAGCTCCGCTACACGCGAAAAAGTTACGCAAACACAGGCACACTTGGCTTACACTCTCGGTAGCGCGATCCCAATCTACGTCGATCACAAGACGTTTGAAATGGCATTCCTTATCAACCTACCGATAATTCCCTCAAACGGCATATACAGACTCAGGGACGTCGTAAATGTTGGCAATTGGCACGGCGAAAACCATGTTCAAATTGACACACCAAGGATGGTTGCGTACCACGACGACAACCCCTCAGTTTACCTAGCTCCAAACCTGCAGATGTGTGTTCTCACTCGGGAGATACACTATCTATGCCCGAGCAAACCGTTTGTGTGGAATAAAACTGCGGGCATATGCGGGTTGACACCTATTCCAGAAAACTCTAAGTGCTCAACGACCATAACGCCGCGACACCTGGCTAAGACCGC
>NW_023630457.1:391-1699 GCF_014905685.2 Nematolebias whitei | reverse complement strand
CCGAGAAGTGAGGACAATCTCCGTATTGTTCCAACTTTCTGTGAACTTGCCATTGTTATTGTTTTCATATTTTGCCAAATTAATGTAAATGTTTGATGTTAAACTTTGATTCTGCAAATAAATGACCGCATTCATTTGATGGGTCAAAGATAATTAACGTCTCTCTCGTTACATTTCTGTTAAACTCAATGCACGCATTTACACAGTCAGAAAAATGAAGAACCCGTCTTAAACAGTATGAATATATCCTGCATATGTCATACTACAATGATCTAACTGAGGGAAGGAGGTTGTTCCCCAAACTCTCTCAATATATGGCCCTGGTCATCCTCTCCTTAATACAGTGCAGTCATCCTGTCCCATGTGCAGAAAAACACCCCCAAAGCATGAAGCTTCCACCCCCATGCTTCACAGTAGGGATGGTGCTTTTGGGATGGTCCTCATCATTCTTTGTCTTCCAAACACGGTGAGTGGAATTAAGACCAAAAAGTTATAGTTTGGTCTCATGTGACCACATAACTTTCTCCCATGACTCCTCTGGATCATCCACATGGTCATGGTCAAACTTAAGACGGGCCTGGATGTGTGCCGATTTAAGCAGGGGAACCTTCCGTGCCATGCATGATTTTAAACTATGACATCTTAGTGTATTACCCACAGTTACCATGGAAACAGTGGTGCCAGCTCTCTTCAGGTCATGGACCAGCTCCTCCCGTGTAGTTCTGGGCTGATTCCTCACCTTTCTTAGGATCAATGATACGCCACGAGGTGAGATCTTGCATGGAGCCCCAGTCCGAGGGAGACTGACAGTCATGTTTAGATTCTTCCATTTTCTAATAGTTGCTCCAACAGTTGATCTTTTTTCACCAAGCTGCTTGGCAGTTGCCCCGTAGCCCTTTCCAGTCTTGTGGAGGTCTACAATTTTGTCTCTGGTGTCTTTGGACAGCTCTTTGGTCTTAGCCATGTTAGTAGTTGGAGTCTTACTGATTGTGTGGGGTGGACAGGTGTCTTTATGCAGCTAACCACCTCAAACAGATGCTTCTAATTTAGAATAATAAGTGGAGTGGAGGTGGACTTTTTAGAGGTGGACTAACAGGTCTTTGAGGACCAGAACTGTTGCTCATTGGTAGGTGTTCAAATATTTATTTGCAGCAGTAACACACAAATAAATTATTTAAACAATCATACATTGTGATTTCCGGATTATATATATTTTTTTATTTATGTCTCTCACAGTGGACATGCACCTAAGATGAAGATTTCAGACCCTCCATGAGTTCTAAGTGGGAGAACTTGCAAAGTCGCAGG
>NW_023630457.1:0-291 GCF_014905685.2 Nematolebias whitei | reverse complement strand
ATATATATATATATATATATATATATTATTATTATTAACCTGGAAAATAGAAAATCTTAAATCTCTGCTGCAGTGTGTGCAAACCTGGTGGAAAAACTACAGGAAGCATTTGACCTTTGTAACTGCAAACAAAGGCTACTGTACCAAATATTAACATTGATTTTCACAGGTGTTTAAATATTTATTTGCAGCAGTAACACACAAATAAATTATTAATACTGTAGTGAACTTAACCTGATGTCAAACTAAGCCTAAGGTCAAAACCCTTGACCTTAAGAACCTTGTGGGACA
>NW_023630456.1:0-1699 GCF_014905685.2 Nematolebias whitei | reverse complement strand
GTTTTAAACGCAGACACAGAAACTAAGATGATTCTGCCTTAAAAACAGAATCACCAGACCTCCAACAGATAGTGAATTAACACCCAGGAGATAGGTAATAATTAATAGTTATTAATTATTACGCATAAACAATTTAGACACGAATCATTTTATATCCCTAAAGTATAATAGCAAGTTAAACTTTAAACAAAAGCCGAACCAAAACTTATCTGAAATATAGACGTAACGTCCTTGAGGGGGCGGGCTACGTCGTAACCATAGCGACAGAAGCTGAACCAATCAGGAAGCTAGCCTTCTCAGACGGGGATAAAAGGCCGGGAATGACGCACGCGCACTGAGCATTTTCAGAGAGGCACGCAGGAGGCGGTTTGTTCTTAATGCTCCATTTATATGCATATATCTTATTAATGTAACTGTTTGTCTCTGAATATCTGTAACCCATGTTGTGTCAAATAAATCTTTTATACGAAGGGCGACGCCTCCGCCGTTTTGAACACGACGTGGTATTCTATCCACAACAGGAGCCAGTTCTCCTTCTATCTGTCTGATAGAGATAAACATGACATTTCGTTCCTCTAAACATGCTTTTGACCGAAACTTGACTTCTGACCCACATCACGACTTGCTCATTTCAGACAGAAGATCAAAAATGCATCATTACTCTTGTAACAGACATTAACTTGATTTCTACTTTGAATGAGGATTAAAAATCATTTATACTGTTTCACAGTTGATTTAAAATGAGTAGTTCACTTCAACATTTAAAATGGTTTGAACTAAACACACTTTTGATTATCAAGATATTGTAAAATAGTAATGATAATAAAAAAGAGAGTGTTCTTTCAATTGATCAGTGCAGGACACACTTAGAAAGTCTCTGGATGAACTTAATTTTGTGTTTCTGGACTCAAATCAATGAAATAACAGTTCTTGTCCCAGGAAGGCCCTCAGGGCCAGATTTTGACCTGAGGCTTAGTTCACTACAACATTATAAAATCTTCCATTGTAAACACATCCGCAATTTCCCTTAGAATTAGGCGAGGACACTTTATTGTAATGTTGCCAACTTATGCCAAAATCTGATAATCTCTTTCCCTGTTCTGTGTAAGTCTGCATACCTCAGCACAGCTTGATTGTGTATATGTGTGTGTATGTGTGTGTGCATTTGTGTGTGTGTGTGTGTTTATGTTCTCATGGAGTGTGAATGTATTAAGCTGATCCAACCAACGTCCTCCACCCTCTGACAGTGGGGGCAACTTTTCTACTATCGCCTGCACATCACCAATAGCAAAAGGTTTATACCTGGCCTGTCCCCCTCCAGGGCCTGAAACCCTAATAAATGGACAATTCAACCCTTGTGAAGCTGGATCACTAACAACCTCGTCCTCTGTCACCTCTGGCTGCACAGCGTCCAACCCTGAACTAGACAGGCTGCCTAGTTTGTCATATCCTGATGCATGCTCAATAATCCAGGTAGAAAAATCTAAAAAAGTTAAATCTGGTCCTCTGGACATTCAAAAAAACCCAAAACAAAGCAAAACAACAAAAAATGTAGAAAAGTTTCGTCTCTCGTCCGAGAGACTTCCTCAGTCTGAGGAGCTGTATTCAGCTCAGTCTCTTAAATAGCACCTTCTCAGAGTGGATCAACCAGTTTTGCTGCTGACAACCAGAACCAGCTGATCACATGCTCAAGAAGGAC
>NW_023630455.1:0-1699 GCF_014905685.2 Nematolebias whitei | reverse complement strand
AAGTGGGAGTCAGATTCAACAAGGAACACAATCTTTATTTCACAACATTATGTTCCCAACAATCCTGCAGCACCATCTGAGTTGGATGATCACGCTTATGACCTTTTAGGTTCACCCAATACGTATACATTAGTTTTAATCTTCGTAATCTTAACGGAAGCTCCCCAGTTTCTACTTGTAAAGCAGCTAATGATGAAGTTTTGAAAGCTCCAGTACATATTCTCAATCCTTTTGTTTGTTCCCTATCTAATTTTCTTAGATGACTTTCAGCAGCTGCCATATATGCAATACACCCATAATCCAATGAAGATCTCATGAGAGCCTGATATATTCCTAACAATGTTTTTCTTGAAGCTCCCCATTCCTGTCCAGAGAGACATCTTAACAGATTATTCACTTTAATACATTTATTTTGAACTGATTCTATTTGCTGTTTCCAAGTTAAACTTTCATCAAAAATGACCCCTAAAAATCTCACTATTTTTACTTGTTCTGAGTTTTTGCTTATAAAAGGTTCGAATTGACGTCCTTATGCCTTTTATAAAAACAGATAACTTGACTCTTTTCAATTGACATCCTAACTCCCCATTTGTTTGCCCATCCTTCTACTTTCAAAATGGCCTCCTGCATCTTTTTCTGCACATATACAATATTATGTCCCCGCACCCACAGAGCCCCATCATCTGCATATAAGGATGTACCTATTTTCCTATCTATCCCATCAAATATATCATTTGTCATGATATTAAACAGAATTGGGCTACACACACTACCTTGTGGGGTACCATTCTCAACTGAGTACTTGGTAGAAAATTTCGTCCCCACCCTAACTTCTATTTCTCTACCAGACAAAAAATTCAAAACCCAATTATACATCTTACCTCCTATACCAAAGTTCCTTAATTTAATCAATAATCCTTCTTTCCATAACATATCGTACGCTTTCTCTATATCAAAGAACACGGCTATCACTAATTCTTTATTCGTTTGAGCTTTACTTATTTCTGACTCCAAACATAGTACTGCGTCCATCGTGTTTCTTCCTTTACGAAAACCACTTTGAAACGGACAGAATTTATTTTTACTTTCAATAATATATGTTAGTCTGTCTGTAACTAGCCTTTCCATTATTTTCCCTAATTGTGATGTAAGTGCAATCGGTCTATAATTTGGCGGGTCATTTGCCTTTTTACCTGGTTCTAATACCGGAATTATAACTGACTGTTTCCATTCCACAGGTATACTGCCAGTCATCCAAATCAAACTGAACAACTTTAATAAAACAATAAGAGATGAATCTTCTAAATGTTTTAGCATTATATAACATATCCCATCCTTACCCGGTGTTGATTGCCTAGTATTATTAATAACTTTTTCCAAGTGTTGTGAAATAATATTGTGTTCTTTGTTGAATCTGTGATTCCCACTTCTTGTTTTACTTTGAAATTGGCCCACTTCCTGTTTTACTTTGAAGAGGCTACCACAGATTGAAATCTGTTCCTGTTTACATAATGTAACACGATGTCTCACACTTTTGATTGGTTTGAAACTGGCCAATCCCATGACAGCAGGCTTAAAACGCGGTGAAAAGTTAGTTTTGCTGTGTGAAGGAACGCCCTGTTTTTAAACAAAGGAAAAGTGCAGTTCTCCGCAGAGACGAAGCGGCAGCCAGATGAAGCAGAGAGACGGTCTTCTTCAG
>NW_023630454.1:0-1700 GCF_014905685.2 Nematolebias whitei | reverse complement strand
GCCTATAATATTGCTCCCCATATGTGAAGTAGGTTGACTGCAGGCACAGTTTCAAGAGTTGACACAGTTGTTCTGTGGAAAGCGTGGTCCTGCTGCTCAGAGTGGTGTCTGATTTTAATCTTAAACTGACCACCTCTACTGCATCATCAACAGGAATGCACGTAAAGAGTGATGTGACATCAAAAGAGACCATTGTTTCATCAGTCTCCATGATGACATCCCTCACCTTGTCCACAAAGTCCATGGTGTTCTGTATGTGGTGTTCTGAGCTGCCAACTAAAGGGATGAGTACAGACGCCAGATATTTGGAAACATTGTAAGTGACAGAGTTAATCATACTAACAATTGGTCTTAAAGGTACACCTTGTTTGTGGATTTTAGGTAAACCATACAGACTAGGTGTGGCCTCCCCTGGGTACAGTCTGTGGTACAGAATACGGTCAATAGCCTTGTCCTGCTCCAAATTTTTCAGGCAATCTATTAACTTCTTCTTGTAATCACTTCCTGGATCTCTTTTCAGAGGTTCATAAGTGGTTAAGTCACTAAGGAGTGTCATAACTTTCTCATGATAGTCTTTCTGGTTCAAAATCACTGTGCACCTTCCTTTGTCCGCTGGGAGAATGATGATGTTTTTGTCCTTGCTAAGAGTGGTGAGTGCATCCCTCTCCTCTCTACTGATGTTGGAAGGTGGTGGTTTGGCATTGCTGAGGCAGGATTAAACTTTGATTCTGAGCTGTTCTGCTTCACCCTCTTTCATTTTGTTGTTGCGGATGGCTGATTCTGTGGCTGTGATCATCTCCACCAGAGGAATTGTACTTGGTGCAACCGCAAAGTTCAGTCCCCTGGCAAGAATCTCTGTCTCCGGCTGGGTGAGCTGTCTGTCAGATAAATTCTTCACCCACTTTTCTTTCTCCCTGGCATGTAATTGACTACTAGAGTGTTGTCCTACACTGAATGTGTTGTTATTGGAATAGTGATGGTCTTGATGAGTTATTAGTAAGTTAAACTTATTTTGTTGTCGAGTCTTGGACTTGACATGCTATGCTAAGCGTGCCTGATCTGTACAGTCCAACACTTGCTGAAGTGTGGTCTGATCTAGACACATAGTTAGTTCCTGTTTAATGTGCTCTTCTTTGGCCTTCAAGGCCTCAATAGTAAAATTGGTCTGTCTCACCCGTTCATTCAGCAGCTGGGTTTGTGCCTTCTGAAGGATCTTGTTTGCCCGGTGCCCGCTGACCGATGATTTTAGTTCCAGGCTCTTGGGAATGATGCCACTTTGTCGACATCTGAGGTTGAATCGCAAGTGGTTCCTGTAGTCTGCCCTCTTCCTTGCTGTTTTCTCAAACTCTCTTACTAGTTTGAGGCAATCCTGGCCAAAGTGATTCAAAATATCCTGATGCCTGCTCAATAATCCAGGTAGAAAAATCCAAAAAAGTTCAATCTGGTCCTCCGGACATTCAAAAAAACAAAAGCAAAACAAAGCAAAAAAAATCTAGAAACGTTTCGTCTCTCATCCAAGAGACTTCCTCAGTCTGAGGTGCTGTTTTCAGCTCAGTCTCTTAAATAGCACCTTCTTAGAGTGGATCAACCAGTTTGCTGCTGACAACCAAAACCAGCTGATCACATGCTCTGGTCCAGAGGACCAGATTGAACTTTTTTGGATATGAGATGCAATGTTTTCAAGCATGTAAATTATGTCC
>NW_023630453.1:0-1700 GCF_014905685.2 Nematolebias whitei | reverse complement strand
CCATTTTTGTTAATTCAGCACTGTTTTTCTGTATCAGATCGGTATCGGTCGATACCAAACAGCAGATGTCGTATCGGATCGGAAGTGAAATAAAAGTGGATCGGTGCATCCCTAATGCTAATGCTACAAAACACAAGATTTGAGTCCCTGCTGATGTTCAGCGTGTGTAACGGTGTAACTGCTGTAGTCACATTCACCTGTGTATGGGTTAGTTTCTGTAGGTTTGAACCAAATGAATTTCATGTCCTGGGCCTCTGACTGACCAGCAGACAGCTTAGTGCTCTGGACGTGGCTTGTGACTGAGGTTACAGGATATTTTTCAGACTATTTTTAAACGTCCAGCTCAAGCCTGCCTCTCTCCTCACTGGTCCACCCCCATCCCACCCACTTGCACCGTGCTGTTCAACTTTTCTGTGGAAGTTGTGTTTTTGTGTGAACTTCAGTATCCACATTGTTGTTTTCCTGTTTTTTTTCATTATTTTTCTGTTTTATTTTTTGCAGCCTCACTGCTTTTGCATACTTTGTGCTATTTTAGCCATCCCATATATTAAAATGAACAGCTCATTCAGAAAATGGCTTGATTTACTTTTGGTTTTTGTAACTTTGATACTTCCAAAATATTTACATTTATTCGCAAACATTTTCTTTAAAAATACATTGAGATTTTTTTGATTCTTTAACAACCCTGTTTCAGCTTCTTCTGTAAATTTCAGCAAAGCTATTCATCACTCAGCATTACGACTCCGTCTTTTCAGAAACCATCATTTCTCTCTTCTTTTGTTTTCACACCAGTTACTGTCAGTCTGATTGTTTCAACCAGCTTTTAAAACATTTAGTGGCTTTCAGTGGTGATTTTAGCCTCTTTTTGGGGGTGCTCAAGAACCCCCTAAATGTTAATTCAGCACCCCTGAAAAATAAAGAAACCATCATTAGGATTTTGCGAGGAAGTCCTTGAACCTTAGATTCACTAAAATATTGAATACGTTTGGAATAAAAATGGAATAAATGATGACACAGGCCAGGAAAATATATATATTTTTTTTTGCGCAGCCAGATCCTCAATGCCGCCTGTCAATCAGTCCAGTAGGCTCGTCAGCAATCGACCACCTCAATTTGTCCCAAAGTGAAACACCCCTTACCTGCAGGAGCTGGGGGGTGGGGATCTGAGAGAAGTAGAGCGCTATATCAGTAACACCTTTGCTAGTGCATCTGACAACAATACAGTTGTCGACCGGGGGTAGAGGGAGGATGTTAGGATCCGTGAGAGATGCGGAGTGTACTCTATTCACACAAGGAGAGCTGTTGGTCAGGCTACTTCTTGTTGTGCCAAAACTCTAACATAGTTATTGAATCAAGTGTTTAAACACAAAAAAGGTTAAATCATGTAATCTGGACATCTTTAAGTGAGAAACGTTTCGTCCCCCATTTGGAGGACTTTGTCATTCTGAGGCCTGCCAACCAGATCTGTCCCATAGGTAGCCTTCACTAGCTATGTTTACATGCGCAGAATTCTTTGACCGGATTGAAATGTGTTCTGTTTGAATAATTCAAATGTATTGTTTACATGGGCACAATCTGTTCATGACGAGCGTTTACATGCAGCGGGCTTTGTTCTGAACAGCAGTACTGACATGCGCAGAGTGGTAATCTCTGTTTAAAAAAAACACCGAAGAAGAAGTTCTACTTCCGGGGTGAACGTA
>NW_023630452.1:0-1700 GCF_014905685.2 Nematolebias whitei | reverse complement strand
GCGGCGGCAGGAACTGACTCCTCTGCGGCGGCGGCAGGAACTGACTCTTCTGCGGCGGCGGCAGGAACTTCGGTGGACGTAGCGATGTCAGCGGACGTGGGACCCTCGGTGGACGTAGCGATGTCAGCGGACGCGGGACCCTCGGTGGACGTAGCGATGTCAGCGGACGTGGGACCCTCGGTGGACGTAGTGACGTCTGTGGATGTGGGACCCTCGGTGGACGTAGCGACGTCGGCGGACGTGGGACCCTCAGTGGACGTAGCGATGTCTGTGGACGTGGAACCCTCGGTGGATGTCTGTGGACGTGGGACCCTCAGTGGACGTAGCGATGTCTGTGGACGTGGAACCCTCGGTGGACGTAGCGATGTCTGTGGACGTGGGACCCTCGGTGGACGTAGCGATGTCTGTGGACGTGGAACCCTCGGTGGACGTAGCGATGACCTCAGCGAACGGAGCAGAGGCGAGGCACTCAGCAGATGGGTCAACCTCGGGGGCTGCGTGCAGCGTGGGACCCACCTCGGGAGCGGCGTGCAGTGTGGACGGTGGGTCTACAGAGGCAGGGTCTTCTGATACTGGTGCTGAGTCAGGATCATGGTCTATTTTTAAAGCTCTGAGTCCAGCAAGAAGCTGCTGATATTCCGGACGCTGGATTAAACCGGGTTGGGATAAAAGAAACTTTTCGGCAAGGGTGAGCACAAAATCTAGACAGTCCGGGTTATTTTTTGCAGAACAAATGAGGCTTTGCAGAGTGTGGTTTATTTGGGATAGTTCATGGGGTGAATACGTGACTGATGGACAAATGTCTCTATGAGTGTGTGTGGTGTCAGGTGTCGCCCCCACCAGAAACCTGGGAGGTGGGGTGGCGGAACACGCCCCCACAGAGTCACTGGGAGTTCGCTTAGGAGGTTGGGTCAGACTGGGTTGGGCAGCCGCGGCACGGTGTGACGGTGAGAGGCTGGACTCCGCCCCCACCAGGAACCTGGAAGGTGAGGCCACGGAATCCGCCCCGTGACGTCAAGTGGACCGGACTCGCCGAACCGAACAGGAGTGGACCGGAGCTCCCGCGGGACGTCGGACCTCGCCCCCACCGGAAACCTGAGAGGTGAGGCGGCGGATCCGAGTCCCACAGAAACACCAGAACCAGCTCTAAGATTCTGTTCAGCCGACGAAACCGGGCCGGCCGCCGCGGACTGCCCCCGGGACCGCTTTCTTCCTCCCCGGCGACGGAGGGAGAGTCGGGGGACAGGAACAACACAGAATTCGTCCTCAATCTCTTCGTCCTCCCCCGACGTCCACCCCGAATAGCCGGGCGAAGCGGACTCAGAAACAGGGACCTGGTGGGTTCCCCGGTGCCGAGCTCTGTTCTCCTTGAGGACCAGGAGTGGTGAGGGCAGGATTTCCACCTCCTGATCATAATGTCCTTGTGAGCGGACGGGTCTGGTGCAGAACCCGCCGCACCGGATTGTGGACCTGCTCATCTCAAGAAGCTCGGAGGGAAAAAGAAAAAAAGGTAAGTTGCCGAGAGAATCCTGCCCGCTGGGTTCTGATATGTGGTCGGGTCGTAATGTCAGCATCAGGTGGACAGGAACGAACCCAGTTGTGCAGACAGGACTCAACTCGGCAGATTAAAAAAAACTAAATACTTTAATGGCGAAATAAAAAGGTAACAAAACAATAAGCTGACGTGGCAGCAAAACTTA
>NW_023630451.1:503-1700 GCF_014905685.2 Nematolebias whitei | reverse complement strand
GTGGCTACACACAGAGTGTGTGGGCCAATCTGCCATAGCATATCTCTCGCTGGTTCATGAGTCCAATCACACAATACCTTGTCTCTGGCTAAACATGGGTTAACATGACCTAATTTCAGCATCTTTATATCTCTCCTTTATCAGCTGTCTCACGTAATTGCATGTTATATGTGAGAGTTGTCTGTGGCTCAAACCACTCACCCTGTACTTTTATTTTTTTAAAACCAGTGTCCTTGTACAGTTATTAAAGGCAAAATGTGATATTTGCATAACTGTGGTTGCCTCGTTACATTTTGTCAATTCAGGTTTTACAACTACTCAGTAAGAACTGGCCATAATCTCCTTCACTCATGATGATTCGATGTAGTAACCACCCTCTGGCAGCGCTCCTCCTGCAGCTGTTCATGGAAAAAAAAAAATTGCAAGGTACACAGGAAAACAAGTTCAAAGCTTCAATTATGTTGGAGAGCACTTCTTCTGTGCTCCCCCACATCTTTGGCTGCAAGTTTATTTCTTTTATCAGTATTTTGACCGTTTCTTCTTGAGTCATGACAACTGATGGTATCCAGAACCTTTCTTGGATAACTGCCAACGAAGCACGTCTCCTCCTTCTCCTTAATTGGCAGTAAAAATCAAACTTCGTTCTCCTTTTTTTCCTCTCTCATCTGGTTTAGCATGCCCGACACTCGTACATAGGGCACAACTGTCGTGCCCTATCAGGCAGTTTTTTGTGTTTCAAACATGTGAAGTTACTTTGCACTCAGATCTTGCTTGCATCTTTTTTTTTTCAACCAAAGTGAACACCTGATCCTCCTCCAAGACTCGTCCTGGTGTTGCTGATGAGGCGTTGTCCATCTGCAACAAGGCACGTGATGCCCAAACAGCCTGCACTCCCGTCTGACTGGCACCTTGTCACCAGCTTCTCGTGTTGTCCTCTGGGCGGTCCCATCCAGTCCGCAAAGATCAATGAAACATCAAGCTGTAGAGGCAAAAAGACTACTTTCAACAAAAAGAGAGAATTAGTTTTCTCTTTAATAACACTTATGAATTGGTACATTTACCCATTTTTTCCTTCTCCTGCCTTTGGGATATTGCAGATCCAGACCAATTTTATAACTTGAATTTGACCTGAAATCACTGTCACTGGCTCTATAGTCCTCAGATCCAGGAGTTGCTCTGACAGGCAGCTCTGCTCTG
>NW_023630451.1:0-403 GCF_014905685.2 Nematolebias whitei | reverse complement strand
GGGGCAATTGGCCTGTTGTTTATTTTAAAAACAGCCTGTGTCAAATTCATTTTCCAATTTGTTAAGTCATGTTTCACACTTAGTTTTTTCAACATTTCTTTCAACAGTCCATTCATTCTCTTAATCAGCCCAGCAGCTTTGTGGGTGATAAGGAAATATGATAAATCCATTCAACATGTTTTTCAGATGACCAGTCACCTGTTTTCCAGTAAAATGGGTCCCATTATCTGTTTGTATCTGAAGGGGACCCTCATAAAATTATTTCATCAGACTAAGACATTTTAAAGTAGATGTCTGATTTGCATATTTACAAAGATGAGTCACCAACACACCTGAATATGTATCTACAGCCGTACATACATATCTACACCCCTGTGACATGGCAAAGGGCCAATGAAATCTG
>NW_023630450.1:0-1700 GCF_014905685.2 Nematolebias whitei | reverse complement strand
ACACCCCCTACTTGAAGTCAGTTATCACCCATTCCAGTCCCAAAGCCAGTCCTCATCCGATGTGTCCAAACACAGTATGTCATCCTCGTCTCAAAAGACAACCTCCCTTCGAGGCACCATTCCTGATTCCTCTGTATCTCCCGGTTGGTGACAGTTGCTCTCCTCTTCAGACTCGTTCCATTCTATCAGTTCCTTTCCTGTCGTTCTCTTCCCTGGGTTCCATCGCTCTTCAGAGGCCCCCAACCGTTACTGGGCCTATACAGGCCATCAGCCGACATAGAGGACCTCATCGAGCAATGTGACCCGGAGTTAAACAAACCTTAGATTAATGATTAATAACAGCGTTAGACGGGGGGAATTTAAGCAGTGTTGGTTATATTGATTAAGTTTTGTATCTTCGGAGGATTGGAGGTTTCAATCCAAGGACATTCCACTTGATGGTTTCATCTTATGTCGACAGGTATCCTTTTTTAGCATATTCCAATGTTTTCAGGGCCCTACCTGCTCAAAGCTCTGAAGCTGTTTTTCGTAGGATGACTCCCCCACATATAGTGGCCATTCTAATAAAGGGGAGTGTGGTACTTGGTTCTTTGGCCATACTCCGGTTTCTGGTTTTAACTTAGCTAGGAATTGGCTTCAGTTGCTCTATTCCTTGGATCCCTTTCTTCTCTAACTCGACTGTGTTTTTGTCTAACAGTCTCTTTACTCTGTCTGTGATGTTGTATTTGGGCCTTACTGCCACTGCTGACGTGTGATCCTGTGCTCTGACCCACACCTTCTGCCCCACCTTGAATGAGGTTTCAGGGTCTGGCTGTTCCTCCTTATCATCGGAGCCCCGCCCAGTTTCCTGCGTGGTGAACTGTCGTTGGTTAAGCTCCTCTGAGGGGGAGGGTCTACCATCTCGACGCCTGTCATTGAAGGCCTGTCCTATTTCCACAGTTTTAGTACTCCATTCTTTGGTATTAGCATTTTTAGCTATCCAATTTTTGACTAAACCTATGGCTTTTTCGGCCACCCCGTTGGCCTGAGGTGTGTAGGGAGGTGAATACACACGCATTACCCCAAAAGTCTGACACCAGTGATCCACTTGTGCATTGCGAAAATGCGTTCCATTATCAGTTCTCAGTTCCTTTGGAACGCCTAATGACCCACAGACCTGCTCTAATATGCTAACAACACTGTTGCCATTAGCTTTTCTTGCTGGCTTTACTACCACATACCCTGACATTGAGTCTGCTAGCACTAGAAGGTATTTCTCTCCCTTCTTGCCCGTGACTCCCATAGGCCCAGCTACATCCATGCACACTGAGCCCCAGGGTAAGGTGCTTTTGATAGTTTGCCCACCCACTCGGTGCCCTGGCAGTCCTGCATTGTATTGACCACATACTTCGCAGTCCTGTAGCACCTTGCGGACTTGTTTTAAAGGGACCCAGAGCTCCTGACTCTCCAACTCCTTACGTGTAGGTTGTACGCCTGCATGACCTAGGCCTTCATGCACGCCCCGTACAACCTCTACCACGTACTCTTCTGGGACCCTCCGACCTTCAGAGGTTCTGTCCCACTTCTCGATCCCGACAAAAACTATTTTTCTCTGCTGGACATAACGATCGACTTCTTCGTTACCCTGCCAGTACTTTCCTTCTCTAGTGTGGAACTTTTGGTGCTCCACTTCTAATTGCAGATTTAGCCTGAGTTCAGCT
>NW_023630449.1:0-1701 GCF_014905685.2 Nematolebias whitei | reverse complement strand
TCATATTTATGTGATCTCATTAACATTTACACTCCAGTAAGAGCACTCCGGTCTACCAACCAGTTCCTCTTAGATGTCCCCAGATCCAAACTGAAATCCAGAGGTGATCGGGCTTTTGCGGTTGCTGCTCCAAAACTGTGGAACAGTTTACCTGAGAATTTAAAGACCGCTCAGACTGTTGAGACTTTTAAATCTTTGCTCAAGACTCATCTGTATTCCTTGGCATTTCATCCACGCAGAGTCTGAGAACAAGTTGAGCTGATTTTATTGTTGTTGTGAGTTGTTTTTATTGTCAACTTATGTTTTTGAGCGGCACTAGATGCATTTTTACTCTTTTTTTTAATCTGTCTTAGCTGTAAAGCACTTTGGTCAGCTTTTGTTGTTTTTATGTGCTATATAAATAAATTGACATTGACATTGACATTGACTACAAGACTCATTTCTTTCTGTTTTTATCGGTAACACTTTTCAATAAGGTACACAAAATTTGATTAACTACTATGGAACGCCTCAGGAACAAATCAGGGGCTAATAGACACCAGTACTTACTGGGGAACACACAGACAAGCTTTATTAGGGGACTGCTGGTTAGTTACCTGGGAAATGAAGAGGAACTAATCAAGAACTAATGGGTAGTTAACAAGGAAACCAAAGAGGAATGAATTAGGAGCTAATGGGTAAGGCTGCATTGATCCACATTTTTTTCTGATCCGATATCTAAATCTGAATATCATCCGATACCAATCCCGTTACGATATCATAATCATTATTGATTTTATGAGGCTGAAATAATCTCCTCTCAAGTACAATTTGTACAAATATATACATGCATGTCCAAAAAGACAACTTGAGGTACGTTTTATTAATGTTGGATAAGTTTCAAAGTTAGAATTAAATTCTAACACAAAACTTCTCATTGGCAGGTGTGTGATTCTCGTCATTACGTTGCGTTTCTGTGGAAGGAAACCTCTAAGTGACGTAGTTCTCATACCTGACTTTGGAGGTGGTGTGGTTTGCCGTATTGGTGGAAAACCCAGAAGAGGTAGGTGGCTGGGACTTGTAGTTTTTCTCTCGTTGTCGCTCCCAGAAGCTTTCCTCTAAATGGATAGCTACCAAAATTAATTTGTCGAGATCCTTGGGTTCGTCTCGTAGGGCCAACTGATCCTTGATCTCATCTGATAAGGAGTTTTAAAAAGTGCCAAACAGTGCAGCCTCCCCCCAGCCAGTTCTAGCAGTGATAGTCCGGAACTCGAGGGTGTGTCGAGACGCCGGTTGTCGTTCTTGACGTAACCCAAGTAAATGCTTTACGGCCTCAGATTTTTGTAGGAGGTGATTAAACACTTTAGTAAATTCCTTTAAAAATTGGTCATAGCTGAAAGAGTCTGTATCATGCACTGACATAAAGGATTCTGCCCAGCTGAGGGCTTCGTCTTTAAGTTGACTAATAATGTACGTGATCTTAGAATTATGGGAAGCATATAGTCGAGGAGCTTTATGAAAAGTGGGTCTGCATTGCAGAACCCCCCCCCCCCCCAAGTGATCAGGGTTACATGAGAAAAATGCAGAGGGTTTGAAGTTTACTTTGGGCTGTTCTGCTGACGTCACTTCTGTAGAGGAAACGCTGGGACTCATCGTGGCCTGAGTAGGAAACTTAGCTGGGAAAGCTGAGGAAAACTTCTGATTTAATGAAAACAACATACC
>NW_023630448.1:0-1701 GCF_014905685.2 Nematolebias whitei | reverse complement strand
TCCCATTCTGCAACCTCCACATGTGTGTAGAGAAACACCTCCACCCTCATCTCAGGTGATAGAGACAGACCTGAACAAGTTTCCACTACCAACCATGCAAGAGAGACCGTTGATACTTCCTCCTTCAATAGATGATTTGCAAAAAATCTCAAAACATGTACAGCGCTTTGTACCGGGACCAATGGGTTCAACTGGAACAAAAGCGTATCTCAAAGACCTTGAATTCAGACTGGGTGGTTATCCTAATGCTACGGTTGAGGATAGAATCAGTCTGATAAGGCTCACTTTGGACAGAGAGGTGTTCACCTTCATCGAGCGTCTACCTGATGCAACGAGAAGGGATTACAACCTTCTGTGTGGAGCTTTGATCAGAGAGTACGACCCCTGCACGGGACCTGCTGGTTTCCCGGCTGCTGACAAGGTCACGCAAGGCAAGCATGAACATCCAAAAGTCTATTACAAAAGAATCTTCCAAGCTTATTTTGGTTACAGAAATGAAACCGGAATGGAGGAGGAAGAAGGTTTTAAATTTGTTTTCAGCAAAAATCTCCACACTGACATACGCATGTCAGTACAGATGATGGCAAATTTCAAAGAAAAATCCATCAATGAGATTAAACAGTGTGCTATGAATGTGT
This sequence comes from Nematolebias whitei, assembly GCF_014905685.2. Lineage (NCBI taxonomy): Eukaryota > Metazoa > Chordata > Actinopteri > Cyprinodontiformes > Rivulidae > Nematolebias > Nematolebias whitei. The sequence goes on along the minus strand of NW_023630448.1, from coordinate 1,063 downwards.
TTGAGGCATGTTCTCATGCTAAGACGCCCATAGAGGTGTTTCCTGGTGTAAAGGTTAAACCCCACTCCCTAGAACTGGAAGGAAGGCGTGCATCGCCGCCTCCTCCTAAAAAAGGTGCGAAAAAGCAGTCTTTTCAAACTAACAAACCGCGTCATGAAGGTGCACGCTGGGACAAAAAAGCTCCTCTTTCAGAGGATGAACGTGATTATCGTAAATGGGGTGTGCGTAGGACGCAAAGATATGGGAACAGAGATGACCCATATTATCAGGGGAAGTCCGAAAAGGAACCCCCAAAAGACGTACCTAGCCGTCCCCCACCTCGGACGAAGCGAACCGAGGCGAAAAAATCACAAAAGTTCCAGAAACATGGCCCTACACCTCTGAGCTCGGAAGAGACAGAGAAAATACGCAGATTTTTAGAAACTTTGAAACACGCTGACACGGGAAACCAACCTGGAGCACTATGCAGTGATGTAATCACTATTACATCTGAGGGCGCGAATGACAACATCACAGATGTCGGTGAAACACACCAAGACATTGTTGTTGTTGCCTCCAACAACCCCTCATCGGAAGAAGGGGGGGCAAACTCACACACAAACGATGACGAGTCATCGCTAGCTGAACACTCAGAAACAGCTACTGCTGTGCTGACGGTTCAGACAAACCAAGATTACACAGACAAGGCTGAACGTGTGAAGAAGCGTCAGAAAAAACCCAAAAGGTTTCTGTGTAACTTTATCAGAAGGGGGGTCGCCAAAAAGGCTTACCTGTCAGTAACACTCGAAGGTGTCCTCACACACGAAGCACTTCTGGACGGTGGGGCAGACATAACAATTATGTCAGCTAAACTGTTCGAGGAGCTGAGGACAGCCGCTGCCGGTGTTAACAGGATAATACCTCTCACTGAATGTGCTATAGAAATGCAGGGTCTCTCAGAGAAGAGGACAACCCTGACAGCTGTAGCAATGGTTCACATGCAGGTTGGCAGAATGACACTATACCACCCGGTACACGTGTCTCGTGTTGACTCATTCCCATTTTTGGTTGGCCAGGATTTTAT
>NW_023630447.1:1232-1702 GCF_014905685.2 Nematolebias whitei | reverse complement strand
AATTGGGTCCTAGACTTCTTAACAAACAGACCTCAGTCTGTGAGGATCCACAATTTTCCTCCACCAAAACACTGGCTCTCCTCAGGGATGTGTGTTGAGTCCTCTCCTATTCACTCTGCTCACATATGAATGTGCAGCTACCCATCCAGGCTGTCACTTTGTAAAGTTTGCAGATGATACAGCGGTGGTGGGATGCATCACAAACAATGATGAGTCCAGCTACAGGCAGGAGGTGGAACACCTGGAGAGCTGGTGCAATGAAAATAATCTTCACATCAATGTGAAGAAGACAAAGGAGATGATTGTGGACTTCAGAAGGAACAAACACACCTACACCCCCCTGAACAAAAGAGGATCTGTGGTGGAAGTGGTCTCCAGCTACACGTACTTGGGTGTACACATGAATAACACCCTCAGCTGGAACAACAACACCACCAGCCAGATCAAGAAAGCTCATCAGAGACTCTACT
>NW_023630447.1:0-1132 GCF_014905685.2 Nematolebias whitei | reverse complement strand
GGTCTGGAAGCTCAGTCCTCACCTCCTTCTACAGGTGTGCAGTGGAGAGCATCCTGTGCTCCAGCATCAATGTGTGGCATGGAGGCTGCACAGCTGCAGAAAGAAAAACTTTGCAGAAAGTGGTGAAGGCTGCACAGAAGAGTGTTGGAGTCAGTCTCCCCACCATCACAGACATCTACAACTCCAGATGGAGGAAGAGAGCCACCTGCATCATGAAGGACCCCACTCACCCAGCACACACACATTTTGCCCCGCTCCCCTCAGGAAGAAGGTTTTGGAGCATTAAGTGTAGAACCACTAGACTGAGGAACAGCTTCTACCCTGAGGCTGTTAGACTCATGAATCTCTAACCAGAATAATCACTGTGAAAAGAAAAATTGCTGTAATGTCACTTTAATTAGTGATATGTGACTTATCTGTGCTGCTCATTATCTATGTTGCTGATCTCATGCTGCTGATTATCTCATGCTGCAATATTCATTAATACCCATCTTCTCATACAGACTCATGTTCAGGCTACGGTTGTTACGCCGTATTGTTTTACATTATTAATGTTTAGAGTACGTAGCTTACTGTTTAGCATTCGTTTAGCGCGTATGTCATGATCAGCGGCCCCCGCTGACCCCCCATCAGCCCCTGTCTCACACTCACCGCCCCATCATGTCATGTTTCTGCTCCTCTTTGTCATCATGCTGTTTTTCTTCTGTCATTAGCCACACCCCCCTCTGCACTTTCAGCTCATCAGCCCTGATTACACTCACCTGTTCAGCTCATCTAGTTCACCTGCTCTGCACCCTTTATAAACTCCATTCTCCCTCTCCACTGGGCTGAATTATTACACCTTACATGGTCCCTGATTCTGAAGCCTTTTTGTCATAGTATCTTGTTTCATGCCTTGCATCCTTGCCTTGACCCCTCGCCTGTACCACGGATTCTTTGTTTTGCCTGCCCCTCTTTAGATTTGGACTATTTGCTCTGACCACGATAAACGACTCTGCTTTCCCTTCACGACGATTATGGATTACAACTTGGCTCTGGTTTCTGCTCTGTTTCCCCGTGTATGACCCCTGCGTTGTTATATGGACCCTGCTGTTGGACTTACCACCCCACAAACCACATACAACTGCAGCTG
>NW_023630446.1:0-1702 GCF_014905685.2 Nematolebias whitei | reverse complement strand
TCGCTTTTCTTTTGTCCTCACATCTGGGTCAGAACCTCCTGTGAGGACAAAAGAAAAGTGAGGTGGGGGCCACGGGACAATCAGACTTTGTTGTTAAAAATTTGCTGCCTTTTTCTACAGTGGAGCTGCATGTATGTTGGAGGTAAATTAAACTTTAAAGGATTTTGTTGACCAGTTAAACTTTTATCTCTCAGCCTAGATAATGTTTTTTGATCAATAATAACACAACCATGTTATTTTTGATGTTTTGTTCTCATGTGAATTAGGGAGATGATCAGAGCCCTAAACCCCAGAGAACCATAGAGAAGATTCAGGCAGAGACACAGAGGTGCAGATGTCTGCATCAACCCTACCTCATTGAATCCAGTGACCTGCTGGTGGGATGTGAGGGACAATATGTCAAACTGACAACCAGATATCTGTGTGTGTAACAATCATCATCTACAGCCTCAGAGTAAACATTTTCTACTGCTGGAGACACCATCAGCCAGGAGTGGGCTTGTTTGTGTCCAGAGAAAACAGACATGTTGATGTTTCTGAAGAAAAACCTGTTCAGTGAAAAGGTCCTCAGTGTGTAGCAGTGAGCATTAAACACTGACGTGTCACTGGTTTGGTACAAAATTGGTACCGAAAAAGAACCGTCCAGGAACCGACACCGAAGTGAAAGTACCGACACCGGTACCGATTTTTTTAGAAAGGTACCCAGCCTTACGCCTGACCCGTTCTGGCCTGATGGACAGCCTCCCGGCTGCCCGCCGGAACGATGACTTAACTAGGGACGGCCTCCTGACTGCCCAGACATTTTTGTGTTCCCTGTTAGCGTTTCGTTTAGTTTCCAGTTTTGGTTTTGACAGTTTTGGGTTTTGTCCTGGCAGCATGGTAGCTCAACTGGTAGAGCTGCTGCCTCTCAGCGAGCAGGTCCTTGGTTCAAACCCCAGTCCAGGGGCCTTTCTGGGTGGAGTTTGCATGTTCTCTCCGTGCATGTGTGGGTTTTCTCCGGGTGCTCCGGTTTCCTCCCACAGACCAAAAACATGCATGTTAGGCTGATTGGTAACTCTAAATTGTCCCTAGGTGTGAGTGAGAGAGTGAATGGTTGTTTGTCTTGTTTGTCTTGTTTTGCTTTCCGATAAGCAAAGGTAACCACTGGAAGTAGCGATAAGCACCTTTGCTTGCAGCCTCTCCTCCAAGGGGTCCGGAGACTAACTTCAGCGTCGGGGTGTAATGAACATATATCTGTCGATATTATTCATAAATTAAACGGATTCTTTCATTTTTCTGGACTGAGTAATATCGTGCCTTGAATGATTAAATGTGGACGGAAACGTGTTTTAATTTCTGACTCACCAACAACAGTGAGCCGTTTAATTAAAAACGATTTAACACATCACACATTTACAATAATTGGCAGATTGATTACAATAACACATAGCTTAATTAGCAAGCTTTACAATTAGAAAACCATACGGCCATGGTTTCCTTGCAGCTTTACAACAGACATTTCTGAAAATACCTGGATGATTTACTGGCAAGATAGAAGAGTTTTAAAGATGGGAAATGAAGGAGTTTAAATGGAGAGGGAATGGGTGAGAGAAATGTGTCTGTATAACAAACGGCACTCTCCATCCAAACCCAGCTTAACCCACGGTACACTTCGAAGTTGAAGATTGACTTTTTACCTTTCTGAAGATATGTCAGTTCTGGC
>NW_023630445.1:0-1702 GCF_014905685.2 Nematolebias whitei | reverse complement strand
CTGTAACTAAAATCAGTTAAATCATCTTTTTTTACCCAGCCCTGGTGGACGATACTCGAGTCAGAATCCAAGCTAAGGAAGTAGAAGTGTTCACCAGACATGCAGGGTCTGATGGTGCTCTGATAAACACTTTGGTAACAGTTCCTGTTTTAAATGTGCTATACAAATAAATCTGACTTGACTCTGGCACTGTGCCAGATCACTGGTGTACCTGAGAATAAAAATAAAAAGAGGTCACCAAGAGATTTAACAGACATTTCTCTGGATCTAACAGAGGTGCAGCTTACACTCCCAACCACACTAGATAGTCCTACTAACCAGTCAGAAGAAGTGTGGTGCCTGGCCTTGGGTCTTGGTAAAACTGTGATTCAGATCCAGCAGTGGTTCTGTGTGCTGTTGGATGTCTCTGTTTCCTGGGCTGCTTTAATGTACGGGCTGACCTGGGCTGAAGTCCAGGGGCCTACAGCATTGGGGGGTCTGTTGTTTTGAGGTCACGTGATGAGCTGAAATACATCGTTTTGTAACTTGTCAGGTTTTCTGTCAATCATTTCAGATGCATGTTTGTGGTGCTGATCCAAATAAAAAGTGACCCACGTGGGCTCACTGGCCATGAGCTGACCAATCAGAATGTGTGTTGCTAGAATGGAGGCGTGTCCCTCAATGATTGACTGACAGCTGTCCACATGTCATGGAAGACGTCTTGTTCAAAAGCGGTGCTCAAAATAAAAGAACATATTTGTCAGAACAAGTTTGAAAAAGAACTGGAGACCATATTGAAGCTGCAGATTTTTAAAAACATCTGTCAGAGAAGCTGAACCCACAGAATGACGTTCACTGATTCTTCCACCACCTGAGGGAGAGGAGGACGAGGCGTGGCCCCCGCAGGTGATGCTACAGTATATTAGCTGGAGAGGAGCAGACAGGTGGAGCTGGGGAGAAGGGAGGAGCACAGGAGGAGCAGAGAGACGAGCAGGCAATGAGACAAATCTGATAACTTTTATAACAGTGACCCACGGGAGCGTGCACAGCCTGTCTCTGTATAATTTGCTGTTTCTGTTGCTTTAGTTTTTGGAAATAAACAATATTAACACTAAAATAGGTATATTTGAACAAAACTCTAGCAAAGGTGTGTCTCTGATTAACTTGTCTTTTTATTTTTTGTCCAAAACCCTCCAAATGTTCCCTCTGTGAAGGAGTCAGTTGTAGATGTTTGTAGTTCATCATAATTTGCTCATTTGAGTCCTACACTGTATTAAATCATTAAAAACATGGTTTTGGGGATTGGGATGAGCTAAATTGTTGATATGTGGGACCAGACTTTATGAAAAATGTAATGCATTTAATGATCAAATGTAGTGAACTAGGCCTCAGGTCGAATCTGGCCTTGAGGAGCCTTACTGGAACAAGAACTGTATTTCATTGATTTGAGTCCAGAATCACAAGATAAAGTTCATCCAGAGACTTTTTAAGTGTCCTGTACTGATCAATTGAAAGAACACTCTCTTTTCTATTATCATTACTATTTCACAAATGTTTTGATAATCAAATTGTGTTTAGTTCAAACCAATTTTTAATGTTGAAGTGAACTACTCATGTTTAATCAACTGTGAAACAGTATTAGTGATTTTTAATCCTCATGCAAAGTAGAAATCATGTTAAGGTCTGTTACAGAGTAATTATGCATTTTCTGATTTTCTGTCTT
>NW_023630444.1:0-1703 GCF_014905685.2 Nematolebias whitei | reverse complement strand
GGGGGGGGGGGGGGGGGGGGGGGGGGGGGGGGGGGGAGTGATAGCACCGTGAAAACAAACGTAAGTATCTTTTTAATAGAAAATTGTTGTGTTTTTAAAAAATATATTTTTAATAGAAAGATTAAAAACAAAATAAAAAAATAAAAAAAATATTTTTAATAGAAAAAAAATTTTAAATAAAAATTTTAATAGAAAAAAAAATAAAAATTTAATAGAAAAAAAATCTTTTTAATATAAATTTTTTAAATGTTTAAAAATGTTTTTAATTTTGTCCTTTTTATTGCAGGTTATCAACGGGGGGGAAACTCCCCAAGATAAGTACCTTTAAAATATTTAAAATGTTTTATATATTTACAAAGTTTATTGATGTTGTTTTTATTTGTTTACTCATTTGTTTATTTTTTTTTCAGTGGGGGGTGGGGGTGGGGGTAACCCTTGGACAAGAAAGATAAGTAACTTTAAAATATTTAAAATGTATTATATATTTACAAAGTTTATGGATGTTGTTTTTTTTTTTTTGTTTACTCTTTTGTTTTTGTTTTGTTTTCAGTGGGGGGGGGGTGCATAACCCTTGGACAAGAAAGATAAATACCTTGTGTATATAAATATTTAGAGTTTTAAAGTCTATTTCATGTGAAACACAAACCTTTCTAATTTTTATCCATTATATCTGGTAGTTTGTTGCTAACAGCTTGAAAAAGATCTGAAAAAAGGAAAGTTAATTTAAAAAACAATTTCCAGAACATCATTTAAATATTTGTACACAACTCCTGTGTATTACTATTATGTTGTGTTTTTTGTAGGCTGCTGCCACCTGGAATAAAGATGAAGCAAGACGAGTCCATTTTAAAAGAAGTATTTTAAATTTAGTAGTATAAGTATAAGTATTTTTAGTTCTAGAATTGCGCCGCTCAAGTTGGAGCAGCTCTGTTACTTTCTTTTTGAGATTTTGCTTTTGGAAACTTTAATTCCTCTTTTTCTGGATGTGAATCACATTTTTTTGGATGATTGTTTCCTCTGGTATCAGATGCTGTGCAGCTGGAAGGATTTTTATTGAAACTTTTTTATTTTGGGACATTTGTTATGATGCGTAACTATGGCAACAAGGCTGTTTTCTACAACCAACAGCAGCTGATTAGCATCTCAAAAACTCAAATAATATCTCAACTACAGCCCCAAATCTCAAATGAGTTGAAAGGATGTTCTGTGGATGCATTCTCATCTACCTGCCAGCTGTGCTTGAGTGCCTGACCACTGAGATCCTGGAACTAGCAGGAAACACGGCTCGTGACAGCGGAAGGACAAGGTCGTCCCTCGGCACCTACAGTTGGCTGTCCGCAGTGACGAGGAGCTCAGCAGACTGCTGGGAGGAGTGGCCATCGCTCTGGGAGGAGTTTTGCCCGGCATTCGGGCGGTCCTACAGCCCGAGGGGAACCGAGATGCCAGCCGAGTCTGGGTGGACGGATCAGACGGCATCTGCAGCCAGTTTCTTAAGATCCACTGTGGGATGGACCTTTACAAGAGATCCTTCCTGTTTACAGCCATCAGTGTCTATAACATCTCAATGAAATGAGGATAATGAGTTACAACAACAAATAATTTCCCTCTGGGATTATTAAAGTATTATTGAATTGAATTGAATTATAAATCTAGTTTATGTAAATAAAGTCAATGTTCTTATGTTGACTTTGTATTTATTAGTT
>NW_023630443.1:0-1703 GCF_014905685.2 Nematolebias whitei | reverse complement strand
TTTCTTGAAAATTCAAGTGAAAGAACACTCTCTTTTCTATTATCATTCCTGTTTTACAAATGTTGATAACCAAAGTGTTTTAGTTCAAACCATTTTAGATGTTGCAGTGAACTAATCAATTTTTATTAACTGTGAAACAGTGTAATGATTTTTTAATCCTCATGCAAAGTTAGAATTCATGTTAAGGCCTGTTACAGAGTAATTATGCATTTTCTGATTTCTGTCTTTGAATGAGCAGTGTACGTTTTCCAAGGTCAGGAGTCGAAGCAGACAAGTTGTTGGAACGAATGGGCGTTGTTTTACATCCTCTCAGACGTCAACAGAGAAGTTGGCACCTGTTTCTCCAACCTCGCCAAAACATTTCTCTCTCATGCTCTGAGAACATTTTTAATCTGTTCCATAACAATTCTTGCTGTTTTCTGACTTCTAGTAACCTCTTACGTCACAAAACACACCCCTGTCGGGTTGACATTGACCAATCAGAGACTCCCAAATGAACCGGAAATAGAGCCTCTTTAAAATGTCGGTACTTCCTAGTTCTCCCAGTTCTGTGTGGTAGCAGTTCGGAGATGTTCGGTGAAGTGGCAGTTCTGTGATGTGCCCAGTTCTCAGTTCTGTGAGTTCTGTGAAGTTCTGTTGGAGTCTGGCTGGGAAACAGGAAAACCCTGACATGATAGAGCTCTTCCGAGTTTTATGGGATTATAACATCTTCACCTCTGAGTGGAACTCGGACGAACCCCACTCATGTGAGGTCCACTGGCTGAGGTGAACTTGTGTCAGACGGGATATCGTCACTACTTCGGACGAGTCACAGCCATCCTATGGAGACGCTGAAAGGTAGCGTTAACTGGAGCTCCTCTTCTTCTGATTCATCGTCAGAGAGGTAAATGAGTCTAGTCCCCTACTGAGCGTACCGAGGAAAAGCTGGGTCTGATGGAGGGTGTCGTCCTGTCAACACTTTTCACTCATACACACCACATTCTCCCTCATCCATCTTTCACTCCCACTAAACTTCATCTTTCCATCTTTAAAAATTCTTCTATCAAGTAGAAATCATTGACAGATATTTTTAGAAATGTCTGTGTAAAGTGCTCATCCATCCCTTTAGTTGGCAGCTCAGAACACCACATATAGAACACCATGGACTTTGTGGACAAGGTGAGGGATGTCATCATGGAGACTGATGAAACAATGGTCTCTTTTGATGTCACATCACTCTTTACGTGCATTCCTGTTGATGATGCAGTAGAGGTGGTCAGTTTAAGATTAAAATCAGACACCACTCTGAGCAGCAGGACCACGCTTTCCACAGAACAACTGTGTCAACTCTTGAAACTGTGCCTGCAGTCAACCTACTTCACATATGGGGAGCAATATTATAGGCAGAAACATGGGTGTGCTATGGGGTCTCCAGTTTCTCCTATTGTTGCCAACCTGTACATGGAGGAGGTAGAAAAGAGAGCCTTGACGTCCTTTTCAGGGACACCACCAAGTCATTGGTTCAGGTATGTTGACGACACCTGGGTTAAAATTAAATCTCAGGAAGTCCAACATTTTACTGACCACATCAACTCTGTGGATAAATACATCAAGTTCACACGAGAAGATGAAAAAAATGGCAAGTTGGCTTTCTTGGACTGTGAGGTCTCAGTCTCTGATAGAGGACATTTGCAAACCGAGGTGTACCGCAAACCCACCCACAC